>NW_017217207.1:0-12690 GCF_001704415.2 Capra hircus | reverse complement strand
GACATGCTATCTCAAATGGGTGTTACTTTTTAGCCCTGATGATAAAGTGACCTCTCAGATGCTGCAGATCGGCTATGATCCATCAAAAGGATTGGGTAAACAACAGACAAGAATAATTGAGCTAATTTGCCCAACTCCTTGCAAGCTATATACTGGATTGGGATATCCAAATTTATAATGAAGGCCATTGTTTTTGCTGCCTACCCCATTACATGAAAATTTCAAGATCCGGTGTGGGTGGAACAGTGGCCTCTGCCTAAGGAAAAATTACTGACATATTAATTAAAAAGATTAATTCAAATATACTGATTTATTAAATTGTTTAATAAAGAACCATCAAAAATTGCACTTCCATATAACAGAGAACAACTTGATGCTTTTCAAATGTTTGATGATTGGCAGATTGCTATAGGAAATTCTTGTGATCAGATCTTGCATCATTTACCCTCACGTGCTTTGTTAATTCAAAAATTAAAAAGAGAGAAATTAAGTATAGTTTTCCCCCATCAGATTTTACAACATGTTCTCTTTGTAATAAGTTAAATGCTGATTCGTTTGAAACAGTAAAATAAAAAGCCATTAGTAAAGCAAAAAGATCTCCTCCAGATAACAAAAAGATCCCGACCCAAAATTTACTGCGGGTCGAGGAAGTGTTTATATTTTTTTCCACAGGGTGCAGATTCGTCAACTTGGATCCCGGACAGACTGATTCGCCACAAAAGAAAAAGGGAACTTCTCTGCCACCACCACCGCGGGAAACAGCCGCGCACCAAAAGCTGCGGGCGGGGCCAGCCTGACTGACGGAACCCAGTGCACCGCACTCGCAGCCCCATAACAGCGCCAGTGTCAGAGGGCGGGGTGAAGGCCGCTGCTCCTACCGGCAAAAGAGGCAAAAGAAACATCAAGATCCTGGCAGGACTAACAGCTGCTGCAGCACAAACTCCAACCAGAAAATGACTCTATTTACTCTATTTTGGCTTGTCTATCCTCTCCTTATGTTCTTCTTTTCACCAATGATTCCAGAAAACTTAATGTACCTAATGTAGCGACTTGTGAACCATGGATGTTTTCATCTTGTTTAACTCCTCAAAGTAATGTCTGCTCTTCTGTGGTTTTAAAGATGTCCTATAACTGTAACAACTTATCGATATGATAATTATGTTCTTGCTGTGTTACAACAACTGTTATTGTTACTACAACAGCAATCATTGACTCAACAAGTGTAAATGCCCAATATGTTAAAAAATCAAGGTTTAGGTATTTTGGAACAGCTCAGATATTAGTTTAGACTTAGGGAAACTTCATAATCAGATTCAGACCTTGGAACACTCCCGATTAGATTTTACCACCGCAGGAGAAGCCAATGACTTTTCCCACACTTTCTCTAACTTCATTTCTGAAGACTGTTCTGTCTACTGTCTATAATCTTGCTCCTCATAATCATACTTCCCTATATTGTCTAGATTCTTCGGCAGAGCATTCGGAATCTCGAGACCGAACTGCACCTGATTTTAAACATAAATAATCAATTATTTAAAATTAAAAAGGGTGAGATGCCGGGAGCCAGTGTGAGGAATCCCGCCCGTGACAAGGTCATGAGGAAGGAAGCTGACATACGCAAGGCGTGCTCAGACTTCAGGGACCCCTCTGGAAATTCCTAAGCATGTACCCCAACAAAAATCTGCCGGCTTTTGTGCTCTGCTTTTCCACTCTTCTGACATTTTCTGGAAAAAGTCAATTCAGGGTTTCAGTCTTCTGCATTTGAAAGAGTGTTTCAATCTAAAAACCCCTCCGATGGCTTTCTAGCCTGCCTGCAGGACTCTGCGAGTGTGATTGTTTGAGGCCTCCTGACCGCAGGAGGCACAGGAAGCTTAAAATATCCTAGGAATGTAGGGGCTTCCGAAGAGTCAAAATCTTTAGAATAGGACTGATTAAAAGTTTCATTTGTTGAGTCAATGCTTGCTGCCAAATTTTCATATCCTTTATTTTTAGATATAGTTGGTATATAGAAAAACAAGTAGTAGACCTGGTATTAGCAACATTAGATCTTTGAGTTAAGTACCTTCTTTGTTATATCCCACTGCACCTTTGTTCTATAGAGATGTAACTTTAATGCTTTAAGGAGATGCAAATTAAAGAAAAACACTTCAGGGGAAACAAAATCAACATTCATTAAGGAAGAGAGCTAAAAAGTGTTAACAAGCTTCTTGGCCAGAAGATAATGTAAATCACCTGAGACCTTTTGTATACAAAATGATGTATAGAAAGAGTCTGGGCTGCGAACGCTACATAATTCTGTGTTACCCGTTGATCTCCATGTTTTATCAAAAGTATAAAAGGCCTTCTGAACAATAAAGGATCGGACCAGTTTCTCGAACTAGTCTCTCGGCCTGGTTTCTTGGGACTCTGGCTCCCCCATGTCTCTCTCTCTCCTCTTCTCTCCCCTTCCCTCTCTCTGCTCTTTACTTTAACTTCAGGCTGAATCTCCATCTGGGGCGCAGAGGCTCGCCAGGTCTACTTACTTGCCCCGGCTGTTAAGACCCGCACCAAAGGGAGCTTAAGGCGAGGCACCCTTAGATATTCAAGCGGGCGCCGGTGGCCCAACGTAGCTGGTGCAAATTCCTTGTCTGGAATTTTATTGGCCTTCCGCGTAAACCAAGCTATTCAGCCCTCTTCGTCCACTTAATCTTCTTATTACACTATAGTTTCTTAATCTAATCTTACATTAATAAACAAACAAGTCTTTCCACGCCAACGCCGTCCACCCTTCGAATTCCCTGGATCCACCGGGGCTGGACCCCGGCAGAAAGCCTCGTGGGAAAGCCTCGAGGGAAAGCCCCTTATCCCTTGGTTCACGCGAAGGGAAGCGTGACACTGCTGCTACAGCTCGGGAGGAAAGCCCACGTGCATGCCCCCACTCGAGACGAAGACTGATTCCCCTGGGGAGACTACAGAAGTACCCCAAGATCCATGTCAGCACTGGAGAGGAATCCTCAGGTTCCGGCACTGACTCCACACAAGGTTTTTTGGCCCCAGCATTGACGGGAGAGGAAACCCGAGAGGCACCCGAGAGGCCCCCGAGCAACTTGCAAGGGGACTGGCCTTTCCTGAGGCCACCAGAGCGGGTCCCTGAGGTCCCCGTCGTAAGTCGAGAGCACCTGCCGCAACTCGAGAAAATCCAGGAGGTTCTCCCCTCCTGGCGAGATGAGGCCCATTTCCGCTGAGGCGTCTCTAGGCTAATCACACCTAAACTCTGGAACTTCCAAAGGGTCCTTCACACCGTTGCTGCAACTCAAGAAGTTCCCCGACATACGCCACTCCACTCGAGAGGAAGCACGAGAGTCCCGCCCACATCCAGCAGAGACCCGTTTCCGCCTCCTAGCTCGAGAGGAGGGATCCTTTCCCTGCGTGGTCGGGAAAGAATTCCGGGCGTTCCGGTCGCATCTCAAGAGGAGGCGCTCTCCACAGGAAAGGCGAGAGGAACTCCAGGGACGTGCCACCATTCCCAGAGTCCCCCAGATGTCTCAGTCCATTCCAGGGAAACCTGTTTTCCCTGCACTGCCTCGACTTTCCTGCCAAGGATAGACTCACACCACGGTGGCACGTGGGACAGCCCTGTGGGAAACCCTCGAGGGAAAGCCACAGATCCCTTGATCCACGCGAAGGGAAGCGTGACACTGCTGCTACAGCTCGGGAGGAAATCGCATGTGCATGCCCCCACTCGAGATGCAGAAATGACTTTCCTGGGGAGACTCCAGAAGTACCCCAAGATCCGTGTCAGCACTGGAGACGAATCCTCAGGTTCCGGCACCGACTCCACACAAGATCTTAGGCCCCGGCATCGACGGGAGAGGAATCCTGAGAGGCCCCCAAGCAACTCGCATGGGGACTGGCCTTTCCTGAGGCCAACAGACCGGGTCCCTGAAGTCCCCGTCGTAAGTCGAGAGCACCTGCCGAAACTCGGTAAAATACAGGAGGTTCTCCCCTGCAGGCGAGATGAGGCCAGTTTCCACTGAGGTGTCTCGAGGCTAATCACACTTGACCTCTGGAACTTCCAAAGAGTCTTTCACAGTCAAGCTGCAACTCAAGAAGTTCCCCGACACACCCGTCTCCACTCAAGAGGAAGCACGATGGTCCCGGCCACATCCTAAGGAGCTCCGTTTCCGGCTCGTACCTCGAGATGAGGGATCCTTTCCCTGCTTGTTCGGAAAAGAATTCCCGGCATTCCCATCGCATCTCAAGGTGGCGCTCTCCAAAGGAAAGGGGAGAGGAACTGCAGGGTCGTGCCACCATTCCAAGACTCCCCCAGATGTGTCAGTCCGTTCCACAGGAACCTGTTTTCCCTGCACTGCCTCGCTTTCACGCGAGGATCGACTCACACCACCGTGACACGTGGGAGAGCCCTGTGGGAAAGCCTCGCGGGAAAGACTCGAGGGAAAGCCACAGATCCCTTGGTCCACGCAAGGGGAACCGTGACACTGCTGCTACAGCATGGGAGGAAATGGCACGCTTATGCCCCCACTCGAGACGAGGCCTGACTCCTTTGTGGAGACTCCAGAAGTACCCCAAAATCCATGTCAGCACTGGAGAGGAATCCTCAGCTTCCGGCCCTGACTCCACACAAGGAGAGCACCTGCTGAAACTCGGAAATATCCAGGAGCCTCTCCGTTCCAGGCGACATGAGGCCCATTTCTGCTGAGGCATCTCGAGACTAACCACACCTAACCTCTGGAACTTCCAAAGGGTCCTTCACACCCTTGCTGCAACTCAAGAAGTTCCCCGACATACCCTTTCCTCTTCACGTTCTGCCATAATGGTGGTGTCATCTGCATATCTAAGTTGATTGATATTTCTACCGGCAATCTTGATTCCAGTTCATGTATCTTCCATCCCAGCATGTTTCATGATGTACTCTGCATATAAGTTAAATAAACAGGGTGACAATATACAGCCTTGACATACTCCTTTTCCTTTTTGGAACCAGTCTGTTGTTCCATGTCCTGCTCTAAACTGTTGCTTCCTGACCTTCATCCAGATTTCTCAAGAGGCAGGTTAGGTGGTCTGGTATTCCCATCTCTTTCAGAATTGTGGCTAAAACAACAGTATAAGGACCTTTCCGATGTCAGGCCAAGGAATTGTGTTTCCAGTCATTGAGCCACACCTGATCACTGAGCACAAATTCATGAATCTGTTCCTCAAGGGGGAATGATATTCTTTTTTATACAAACTTAATTACCTGATTTATTACCTTACCTAATTGTTCCATCTGCTGTGAAATCCCACCCCCTTACTTGTGGCAAATCTGCTAACACCTGCCTCACTGTGGGAGGGGGTCTCCCATAGAAAATTTCATAAGGACAACAACTGTGGGAACGTGCGGTTACCCGTAATATGAGTAAGTCTGCCGGAAGCAAGCCCATCCATGTACAGTCAGTCTCTATGATCCATTTTGAAAGTGTCTCTTCAAGAGTTTGGTTGTTTCTTTCCATCATTCCAGAACACTGGGGCCTATATGCTGTATGTAATTTCCACTGATATTTAGAGCTTCACATACCTGTTAATTAACGCGGCTACAAAGACAGGGCCATTGTCGGATTCTATACTGGTTGGAAACCCAAGTCTGGGAATTATTTCTCAAATCAGCGAGCTACTTCATTTTCTTTTTCAGATCAGGTAGGGAAGGCCTCTGCCCAACCGGAGAAGGTACCTACTATTCTAGTAAGTCATGATAACAGGTGACTGCCTTTGCTTCCCGAAGGACACTCGCTTTCCCTGCATCCTGAGAACTCCACGTCTCAGCCAGTTGGAAAAGCGCTTCTTGGAGGTCATTATTCAGGGGCAATTTCCCCTGGAGCCCGGGCCATAGGGAGCGGCTCCACACTCCCAGGGAAAGGCAGAGCCACAGCCACACATCTGTCCCATCCCCTTTGCTCTGTAGGAGAGCTCTAGTGAGCCTAGGTCTGTCAGGAAAATTCTTGGCTCCTATGGGGACACATTCTATGTGTGAAACTGCATCAGGACCTAGGGGCCACAGGGCGCCTGTTTCTCTCGGGGGCGGAGGGGTGGGGGGCCTGAAGCAGTGCGGCCCAGCAACAGCTTCCACATCCATCCAATTGCTCTTTCTTACCTCTGATAGAACTAGCTTTGTTCCAGCCTTTGGCAATTTGGAGGCAAGCGGGCCCCACTTCCTCCCCAAGGAGGCATGGGACCTACTCTGAGTGGAAATGCCCCTCACGGAGCTGAACCCAGGAAGGCACCCAGTCATGTCTGACACATTCCTGCATCCTGCTTCTTCATGAGCAATACCGCTATAAGCTAGGAATGTCTTTCCAAGGCTCAGAAAGGACAGGGGAGATGCATGGTGCTGCCTCTGGAATTTCGGTCCTCTGAGCAGACCTGGAGGTCTCCCCTTGAAGGAGCTAACCAGTTTCTTCCAAATACAGCTTGCAAACACACACTGGGTGGCTGCCTCTTCTTCCCTGAAGGACGATCACTTTCCCGCATCCTGTGAACTCTGCATCCCAGCCTGCTGGAAAAGCGCTTCTTGGAGGTCATTTTTCAGGGACAATTTTCCCTGGAGCCCGGGGCCGTAGGAGGGCCCCATGCTCGCTGGGAAAGGCAGAGTCACATCCACAGTCTGTTCTACCCTTTTGCCCTGTAGGAGAGCTCTAGTGAGCCTAGATCTGTCAGGAAAAATTCTTGGCTCCTATGGGGACACACCCTGTGTGTTAACCTGCATATCGGACCTAGGGGCCACAGGGCGCCTGTTCCTCTCGGGGGACCCTGAAGTGGTGCGGCCCAGCAACAGCCTGAACATCCATCCGATTGCTCTTTTCTTCCTTCTGATAGCAGCTAGCTTTGCTTCTCGCTTTGGCATTTCGGAAGCCAGGGGGAGCCCCACCGCTGTTGTCCTGGGGTCTATTGGAGGTACCGGGTCTATTGGAAACCAGCATGGCACCCGACCCCCTCAGACACACTCCCGCAGCCTCCTTCCCCATGGGCAGGACTGTTCTGACCTAGGAATGTGTTCCCAAGGCTCAGAAAATGCAGGGAAACACACGGCCCTGACTCTGGAACTGAGGCCGTTGGAGCAGGCCTGGAGGTCTGACGTCTGAGACGCCAAACACTTGCTGGCAAGATACAGGTGTGAAAACACACTCTCTGGGGCTGCCTTTCCTTCCTCCAAGGAAGAGAGCTTTTCCAGTCTCCTCCGTGCTGAGTCATACAAGGCTGGAAAGGTCTGGCTTAGAGGGCATTTCTCAGCGCAATGGCCCCTGAGGCCCTGCACCCAGGGAGGGATCCTACCCTCCCAGGGGAAGTCAAAGCAACCTCCAAACAGCTGTTCTATCATATTTCCTCTGCAGGAGGGAGCTAGTGAGCCCAGGTCTGTCCTGGAACGTTCTTGGATCCTGCGGGGGAAATCATCCTGGGAGCCCACCTGGATACCAGTCGTAGGGGCTAAAATTCGCATTTTCCTTCCTTGGAGCCCTAACGCAGTACAGCCTAGCAACTGCTTGAAAATCCATCCTGTTGCTGTTTTCTTCCCTCTGACAAAGCGAGCTTTGCTCCCCATTTGGGATTTCAGAAGCAAAGTGGTGGCCTGCAACTCCTTGCCTGGGGTCCATTGGAGGTGCAAGGTGCCCTCGACCAGGTGACCCCAGCATGACACCTGGCCCCCCTCAGACACACTCCCGCAGCAGTCCCCATGGGCAGGACTGCTCTCAACTAGGAATGTGTTTGCAAGGCCAGGAAACTGCAGGGAGACACAGGCCCTGATTCTGGAATTGAGTCTGTTGGAACAGGCCTGCAGGTCTTCTGTCTAACAAGCCAAACACTTGCTGCAAGATACAGGCCTGAAAACACACTCTTGGGGCTGCCTTCCTTCCTCCAAGGAAGAGAGTTTTCTCAGCCTCCTGTGGGCTGAGAGTCACACAGGGCTGAAAAGCACTTGCTGGGAGATTATTTTTCATTGGCCATGGCCCCTGAGGCCCTGTGCTCAGGGAGGGCTCCCTCCCTCCCAGGGAAAGTCAAAGGAAGCTCCAAACGGCTGTTCAATCATGTTTCTGAGAGAGTCATTGCCAAGGCAGGTTTCTAAGAAGTTCAAGGGTCCCCAAGGAGAGAGGGGTCTAGAATTCTCAAGGAGGAAGAAAGGACAAACTGTTTTCCCCTCTACATTCCTTAGGATTATATAACAATCATGCATCCTTCTTGAGGACGGTCTCTGGAAAAAACCTTCTGGCTAATCCTGTTATCTGAAAATGTCAATTATGGAAGTAGGTCTAGTGAGTCTTTACAACCTCCAGACATTCTTTTGTTCGTCATAACTTATTGGAGAGTATATAACTCCATTACTAACACTAGCAAGGGGGTACGTTTTCTGCCCCTTGTGATGTCTCTGTCAGAAGCTTTCTCTATCTCCTTTATACTTTAATAAAACTCTATTGCACAAAAGCTCTGAGCAATCAAGCCTCGTCTTGCGGCCCTGGATTGAATTCTTCTCCTCCATAAGCCAAGAATCCAGCATCTTTTCGTGGTTCAGCAACAATATTTCATTTCCTCTGCAGGAGAGAGCTAGTGAGCTTAGGTCTGTCTGGAACATTCTTGGATCCTGTGGGGAAAATATCCTGTGCACACATCTGGATACTGGGCCTAGAGGCCAAAATTTGCATTTCTTTCCCGGGGAGCCCTAACGTGGTGTGACTTAGCAACTGCTTGAAAATCCATCCATTGCTGTTTTCCTCCTTCTGACAGAGCTGGCTTTGTTCCCTGCTTTGGGATATCTCAACCGAAGGGCCGGTCCATAGCTACTCGCCTGGGGCCCATTGGATGTGCAAGGTGCCCTCGACTAGGTGACCCTAGCATGGCACTCAGCCCGCTCAGAACACACTCCCGAGGCTTCTTTCTCATGGAAGCACTGCTCCAACCTAGGAATGTGTCTGCCAATGCTTGGAAAGTGCAGTGAGACACACAGCCCTGACTCTGCAATTGAGGCCCTCAGAGCAAGCCTGCAGCTCTGATGTCTGAGAAGCAAAACACTTGCTGCAAAGAGAGGGCCTGAAAACACACTCTCTGTGGATGACTTTCCTTCCTCTAAGGAAGATAGTTTTCCCAGTCTCCTGCTTCCTGAATGTCACACAGCTGGAATGCCGCTTGCTTGGAGGTCGTGCATTCAGTGGCAATGACCCCTGAGGCCCTTTGCCCAGGGAGGGCTCCCACACTCACAGGCCAAATCAAAAGCAACTTCCAAGTGAGTCAGCCTCTTCACATCAAGTGGCCCAAAGTATTGGAGTTTTCAGGTTCAGTATTAGTCCTTCCAATGTATATTCAGACCTGATTTCCTTTAGGATGGAGTGGTTGCGTCTCCTTGTAGTCTAAGCGACCTACAAGCATCTTCTTCAACACCACAGTTCAAAAGCATCTAATTTTCAGCTGTCACTTTCTTTATAGTACATCTTTCATATCCATCCATGACATATGGAAAAAACCATAGCCTTGACTGGATGGATCTTTGTTGGCAAAGCAACGTCTCGGCTTTTTAATATGCTGTCTAGTTTGTCATCACTTTTCTTCCAAGTCAATAAATATGTTTTAAGTTCATGGAGGCAGCCATCACCTGCAGTGATTTCCAAGCCCCCCAAAATAGTCTGCTGCTGTTTCCAATGTTTTCCCATCTATTTGCCATGAGTGATGAGACTGGATGCAATGATTTTAGTTTTTCTGAATGCTGAGCTTTAAGCTAACTTTTTTCACTCTCCTCTTTCACTTTCATCAGGAGACTCTTTAGTTCTTCTTCACTTTCTGCCATAAGGGTGGTGTCATCTGCATATCTGAGATTCTTGATATTTCTCCCAGCAATCTGGATTCCCAGCGTGTGCTTCCTCCAGCCCAGTGTTTCTCATGATGTACTCTGCATATAAGTTAAATAAGCAGCGGGTGACAATACACTGCCTTGACATATTCCTTTTCCTATTAGAACCCAGTCTGTTGTTCCATGTCCAGTTCGAACTGTTTCTTCCTGACCTGCATACAGGTTTCTCAAGAGACAGGTTCAGGTGGTCTGCCGTATTCCCATCTCTTTCAGAATTTTTCCCAGTTTATTGTGATCCACACAGTCAAAGGATTTGGCATAGTCAATAAAGCAGAAATAGATGTCTTTTTTTCTGGAACTCTCTTGCTTTTTCAATGATCCAGTGGATGTTGGCAGTTTGATCTCTGGTTTCTCTGCATGTTTTAAATCCCTCTTGAACATTTGGAAGTTCACAGTTCATGTGAACTTGGAGAATTTTGAGCATTACTTTACTAGTGTGTGAGATGAGTGCAATTGTGCAGCAGCTTGAATATTCTTTGTCATTGCCTTTCTTTGGGATTGGAATGAAAACTGACCTAATGACTAGATGTTTTCAATTGCATATGCTGAAAGAACTGGCTGTGCAGTTTTGAAGAAAAAAAAATCATTTTAAACCCATTTTCTCTGAAGTGCAAGGCATATCATGGCCATCCCTGAATCATAAAGTCACCTTTTCTTTATGTAGTCATAGTTTCATGCCTAAATTATAGGCCAACTCATGCTCAAATTGACTCTGATGTCAGGGGCAGATCAACTAATAAAAAGCTTGGATTGTCCCTCTGGAGGAAAGTGAGATCTTTGTCCCACGAGAAGAATCTGAAGGGTTAAGGGAACTTGCAAGAGTGGGGAAAGCTTAGTCCATCCTACATGTACCAAAATCTTAAATAAGGCTTATTTACTTTACCGAAGTAAAAAAAACAGATGATGAAAACAATTATAAATCAATGAAAGGTAAAGAAACTCATAGTCTGTTATCAAAAATTGCATTCTAAAGAAAACTTTGTTCTCTTAACCTAGAGAGGAGACTAAATTCCATCTGGTACCAGCTTACCAGAAGACAAACAAACAAACAAACAAATTATCGGTAAGCTTAAAAAATGTATATTCCATATATCTTGAAGTAGCAGTATTTCTGCAAAGGCATCAGTGTGAAATCATAGAAGACATGGTTAAAACCTGATTAAATAGAAATTGACAATGTAATCTGGTCACTGCTGCGACTTGAAATGCTTTAATATGATAACTGGAATTATAACTGACAGCATTTGACCAGGACATATCAGATTTTCACGGATGTCAGATAATTTCTAGGATATCTATATTAGGAACTGAAGGAATCTTTGAACCTAGGAAAGAAAACAACAGTCTCAAAGGCCCTTGCTGAATATCTATCAGCAAGGAATGTCTTTGCAAGGATCGCAAAATGAAGGGAAAATACACCGACCTGCCTCTGCAACTTCGGTCCTCTGAGCAGATCTGGAGGTCTCCCTTTGTATAAGCTAACCTGTTCCTTCCAAATAGAGGTTTGCAACACAAAACAAGTGGCCGCCTATTCTTCCTCGAAGGAGGATCTCTTTCCCCACATCCTGCGAACTCCCTTTCCCAGCCTCCCAGGAAAAGCGCGTCTTGCAGTTCCTTTCAGAAAATCCTATGGACGGAGAAGCCTGGTAGGCTGCAGTCCGTGGGGTCGCTGAGGGTCGGACACGACTGAGCGACTGCACTTCATTTTCACTTTCATGCATTGGAGAAGGCAATGGCAACCCACTTACTGTTCTTGCCTGGAGAATCCCAGGGACGGGGAGCCTAGTGGGCTACCGTCTATGGCGTCGCACAGAGTCGAACACGACTGAAGCAACTTAGCAGCAGCAGCAGCAGCAGTTCCTTTCTTAGGGGCAGTTATCCCTGAGATTGGGACCTGGAAAGCAGAGCCACCTCCACACACACGTCTTTTCTGTCCCCTTTCCTCTGGAGGAGAGCTCTAGTGAGCCTAGGTCTGTCAGGAAAATTCTTGGCTTTGACGGGATCCCACCCAGTGTGTGAACCTGCATACCCGACCTAGGGGCCACAGGCACCTGTTTTGCTCGAGTGGGTCCTGGAGGGGTGCAGCATAGCAAGAGCTTAAAAATCCATCCAATTTGTCTTTTTTTTTAACCTCGGAGAGAACGAGTTTGCTCCACCTCCACCCTTTGGCAGTGTGGAGGGAAGAGGGCACCACCCTCTCCCAAAGGGGACATAGGCCTACCAGGAGAGAAAGGCCCCTTGAGGAGCTGAGCCCAGGTAGCAGCCAGTGATGTCAAGCACACTCCCGCTGCTTGCTTCTTCATGGGCACTCCACGATCTGCTAGGAATGTCTTTGCAAGGATCTCAAAGGGAAGGGGAGATACATGGCCCTGTCTCTGCGAACTTCAGTCCTCTGAGCAGATCTGGAGGTCTTGAGTTGTATAAGCAAACCTGTTCCTTCCAAATAGAGGCTTGCAAAACACACCCCCGGTGGTTGCCTCTTCTTCCCCGAAGAAGTCTTTCTTTCCCCACATGCTGCGAACTCCCTGTCCCAACCTCCAAGAATAGTGCTTCTTGCCATTCCTTTCTTAGAGGCATTATCCCTGAGCTTGGGGCCGTAGGGACTAGCCCACACTCACAGGAAAGGCAAAGACTCCTCCATACATCTCCTCTATCCCCTTTGCTCTGGAGGAGAGCTCTAGTGAGCCTAGGTCTTTCAGGAAAATTCTTGGCTTGGACAGGATCTCACCCTGTTTGTGAACCTGCATACCCAACCAGGGGCCACAGAGCACTGTTCAGTAAAGTGGGCCCTGAAAGGTGCAGCCTAGCAAAGAGCTTGAAAA
>NW_017217206.1:0-12691 GCF_001704415.2 Capra hircus | reverse complement strand
TTCCTCTCCCGTTGATGCCGGGGCCTAAAGTCCTTGTGTGGAGTCGTTGCCGGAATCTGAGGATTCCTCTCCAGTGCTACATGTATCTAGGGGTACTTCTAGAGTCTCCCAGGGGAGTCAGTCCTCGTCAGATTGGGGGCATGCACTTGGCTTTCCTGCCGAGCTGTAGGAGCAGTGTCACGCTTCCCTTCGCGTGGATCAAGGGATCTGTGCCTTTCCCTCGAGGCTTTCCCAGGAGGCTTTCCCAAGAGGCTTTCAAGGCTTTCCCCACAGGGCTGTCCCACGTGCTACCGTGGTGTGAGTCGATCCTCGGCTTGAAAGCCGAGGCAGTGTAGGGAAAACAGGTTTCCCTTGAATGCACGGAGACATCTGTGGGACTCTGGCAATGGTGTCACGACCCTGGAATTCCTCTCGCCTTTCCTGTGGAGAGCGCCTCCTCTTGGGATGCGACGGGAACGCCGGGAAATTTTCCCGATCACGCAGGGAAAGGATCCCTCTTCTCAAGCTACGAGGCGGAAACGGTGCTCCTCTGGATGTGGGCGGGACTCTCGTGCTTCCTCTCGAATGGAGACGGGTATGTCGGGGAACTTCTTGAGGTGCAGCAAGGGTGTGAAGAACCCTTTGAAAGTTCCTAGGTTAGTTAGGTGTGATTAGCCTCGAGACGCCTCAACGAAAATGGGCCTCATCTCGCCCGGAGGGAGAACATCCTGGATTCTCTCGAGTTGGGGCAGGTGCTCTCGACTTACGACGGGGACCTCAGGGACCGCTCTGGGTCCTTAGGAAAGGCCACTCCGCATGCGAGTTGCTCCGTGGCTCTCAGAATTCCTCTCCCGTAGATGCCGGGGCCTAAGACCTTGTGTGGAATCGTCTGACCTGAGGATTCCTCTCCAGTGCTGACATGGATCTTGGGTACTTCTGGAGTCTCCCCAGGGGAGTTAGTCTCGTCTCGAGTGGGGGACATGCACGTGCTATTTCCTCCCCAGCTATAGAGCGGTGTCACGCTTTCCCTTCGCGTGGATCAAGGGATCTGTGGCTTTCCCTCGAGGCTTTCACGAGGCTTCCACGAGGCTTTCCCACAGGGCTGTCCCACGTGCTACCAGTGGTGTGAGTCGATCCTCGTCTTTGTAAGTCGAGGCAGTGCAGGGAAACAGGTCTCCCTGGAATGGACTAGACTTCTGGTGAATCTGGGAATGGTGGCACGACCCTGGAGTTCCTTTCGCCTTTCCTGCGCAGAGCGCCTCCTGTGAGATGCGACCGGAACGCCGGGAATTCTTTCCCGACCGACAGCAGGAAAGGATCCCTCCTCTCGAGCTAGGAGGCAGAAACAGGGCTCCTCTTGATGTGGGCGGGAACTCTCGAGCTTCCTCTCCAGTGGAGTCGGGAATGTCGGGGAACTTCTTGAGTTGCAGCAAGGGTGTGAAGGACCCTTTGGAAGTTCCAGAGGTTAGGTGTGATTAGCCTCGAGACGCCTCAGCGGAAATGGGCCTCATCTCTCCTGGAAGGGAGAACATCCTGGATATTCTCGAGGTTCGGCAGGTGCTATTGACTTACCATGGGGACCTCAGGGACCGCTCTGGTGGCCTCAGTAAAGGCCAGTCCCCATGAGAATTCCTCGGGGGCCTCTCGGGATTCCTCTCCCGTCGATGCTGGGGCCTAAGACCTTGTGTGGAGTCGGTGCCGGAACCTGAGGATTCCTCTCCAGTGCTGACATGGATCTTGGGGTACTTCTGGAGTCTCCCCAGGGGAGTTAGTCCTTGTCTCGAGTGGGAGCATGCACGTGAGCTTTCCTCCCGAGCTGTAACTGCAGTGTCGCGCTTTCCCTTCGCGTGGATCAAGGGATCTCTGGCTTTCCCTTCAGGCTTTCCCACGAGGCTTTCCCACAAGGCTGTCCCACGTGCCACCGATGTGTGAGTCTATCCTCTGGCTTGAAAGTCGAGGCAGTGCAGGGAAAACAGGTTTCCCTGGAATGGACTGAGACTCTGGGGCTCTGAATGGTGCACGACCCTGGAGTTCCTCTCGCCATTTCTATGGAGAGCGCCTCCTCTTGAGATATGACGGGAACGCCGGGAATCCTTTCCCGACCACGCAGGGAAAGGATCCCACCTCTCGAGCTAGAGGCGAAACGGGCTCATCTGAATGTGGCAGGACTTCTGTGCTTCCTCTCGAGTGGAGACGGGTTGTCGGGAATTTCTTGAGTTGCAGCCAGGTTGTGAAGAATCCTTTGAAATTTCCAGAGATTAGGTGTGATTAGCTTCCAGACGACTCAGCGAAATGAGCCTCATCGCGCCTGGAGGGGAGAACCTCCTGGATTTTCTCCAGTTGAGGCAGGTGCTCACAACTTACGACGGGACCTCAGGGACCTGCTCTGGTGGCCTCAGGAAAGACCAGTCCCCATGGAATTGCTCGTGGGCCTCTCGGATTCCTCTCCCGTCAATGCGGGGCCTAAGACATTGTGTGGAGATGGTGCTGGAACCTCAGGATTCCTCTCCAGTGCTGACATGGATCTTGAGGGACTTCTGGAGTCTCCCCAGGGAAGTCAGTCCTCGTCTTCAGTGGTGGCATGCACGTGCGCTTTCCCCCGAGCTGTAGCAGTAGTGTTACCCTTCCCTTGGCGTGGATCAAGGGATCTGTGGCTTTCCCTCGAGGATTTCCCACGAGGTTTCCCACGAGCTTTCCCACAGGGCTGTCCACGTCGCCACCGTGGTGTGAGTCGATCCTCGCTTGAAAGTCGAGGCACTGCAGGGAAAACAGGTTTCCCTGGAATGGACTGAGATATCTGGGGACTCTGGGAATGGTGGCACACCCTGGAGTTCCTCTCGCCTTTCCTGTGGAGAGCGCCTCCTCTGGAATGCGACGGAACCCAGGAATTCTTTCCCGAACCACAGTGAAAGGATCCCTCGTCTCGAGCTATGAGGGAGAAAAGGGGCTCCTCTGGATGTGGGTGGGACTCTCGTGCTTCCTCTCGAGTGAGACGGTATGTCGGGAACTTCTTGAGTTGCAGCAAGGGTGTGAAGGACCCTTTGGAAGTTCCAGAGGTTAGGTGTGATTAGCTCGAGACGCCTCAGCGGAAATGGCCTCATCTCGCCTGGAGGGAGAACCTCCTGGATTTTCTCGAGTTGTGGCAGGTGCTCTCGACATACGACGGGGACCTCAGGGACCCGCACTGGTGGCCTCAGGAAGGCCAGTCCCCATGCGAGTTGCTCCGGGCCTCTCGGATACCTGTCCCATCGATTCCGGAGTCTAAGACCTTGTGTGGAGTCGGTGCCGGAACCTGAGGATTCCTCTCCAGTGTGACATGGATCTTGGGTACTTCTGGAGTCTCCCCAGGGGAGTCAGACATCGACTCGAGTGAGGGCAGGCACGTGCGCTTTCCTCCCGAGCTCTAGCAGCAGTGATACGCTTCCCTTCGCGTGGATCAAGGGATCAGTGGCTTTCCCTCGAGGCTTTCCCACGAGCCTTTCCCACGAGGCTTTCACACGAGCCTTCCCACAGGTCTGTCCCACGTGCCACCGTGGTGTGAGTTGATCCTCGCTTGAAAGTCGAGGCATTGCAGGGAAAACAGTTTCCCTGAATGGACAGAACATCTGGGTGACTCTGGGAATGGTGGCACGAACCTGGATTTCCTCTCGCCTTTCCTGTGGAGAGAGCCTCCTCTTGAGATGCGATGGAACGCCGGGAATTCTTTCCCGACACACGCAGGTAAGGATCCCTCCTCTCGAACTAGGAGCGGAATCGGGGCTCCTCTTTATGTGGGCGGGACTCTCCTGCTTCCTCTCCACTGGAGACGGGTATGTTAGGGAGCTTCTTGAGTTGCAGCAAGGGTGTGAAGGACCCTTTGGAAGTTCCACAGGTTAGGTGTGATTAGCCTGGATATGGTCAGCGGAAATGGGCCTCATCTCGCCTGGAGGGAAGAACAAACTGGATTTTCTCCAGTTGAGGCAGGTGCTCACAACTTACGACCGGGACCTCAGGGACCTGCTCTGGTGGCCCTCAGGAAAGACCAAGTCCCCATGCGAATTGCTAGGGGGCCACTCGGGATTCTCTGCCGTCGATGCCGAGTCCTAAGACCTTGTGTGGAGATGGTGCCCAGAACCTGAGGATTCCTCTCCAGTGCTGACATGGATCTTGGGGTACTTCTGGAGTCTCCCCAGGGAGTGAGTCCTTGTCTCGAGTTGGGGCAGGCACGTGCGCTTTCCTCCCGAGCTCTACCAGCAGTGATACGCTTCCCTTCGCGTGGATCAAGGGATCTGTGGCTTTCCCTCGAGGCTTTCCCAAGAGGATTTCCCACGAGGCTTTCCGACAGGGCTATCCCACGTGCCACCGTGGTGTGAGTCGATCCTCGCCATGAAATTCGAGGCAGTGTAGGAAAAACAGTTTCCTCTGGAATGAACTGAGACATCTGGGCGACTCGGTGAATGGTGCACGACCCTGGAGTTCCTCTCGCCTTTCCTGTGGAGAGCGCTTCCCCTTGAAATGCGAGCGGAATGGCGGGTATTATTTCCAGACCCAAGCAGGGAAAGGATCCCTCATGTCGAGCTTCGATACCAAAAACGGCGTCTCCTCTGGATGTGGGCGGGATCCTCGTGCTTCCTCTCGAGTGGCGACGGGTATGTCGGGGAACTTCTTTGAGTTGCAGCAAGGACCCTTTTGAATTTCCAGAGTTTAGGTGTGATGAGCCTCCAGACGCCTCTGAGGAAATGGGCCTCATCTCGCCTGGAGGGGAGAACCTCCTGGATTTTCTCCAGTTGAGTCACGTGCTCACATCTTACGACCGGGACCTCAGGGACCTGCTCTGGTGACCTCAGGAAAGACCCGTCCCCATGCGAATTGCTCGGGGGCCTCTCAGGATTCCTCTCCCGTCGATGCCAGGGCCTAAGACATTGTGTGGAGATGGTGCTGGAACCTCAGGATTCCTCTCCAGTGCTGACAAGGATCTTGAGGGACTTCTGGAGTCTCCCCAGGGAAGTCAGTCCTCGTCTCCAGTGGTGGCATGCACGTGTGGCTTTCCTCCCGAGCTGTAGCAGCAGTGTCACGCTTCCCTTGGCGTGGATCAAGGATCTGTGGCTTTCCTCGAGGATTTCCCCACTAGGTTTTCCCACGAGGCTTTTCCACAAGGCTGTCCCACGTGCCACCATGGTGTGAGTCAATCCTCGGCTTGAAAGTCGAGGCCAGTGCCGGGAAAACAGGTTTCCCTGGAATGGACTGAGATATCTGGGGGACTCTGGGAATGGTGGCACGACCCTGGAGCTCCTCTCGCCTTTCCTGTGGAGAGCGCCTCCTCTGGAGATGCGACGGAAACCCCAGGAATTCTTTCCCGACACACAGAGAAAGGATACCTCGTCTCGATCTATGAGGGAGAAATGGGGCTCCTCTGGATGTGGGCGGGACTCTCGTGCTTCCTCTCGAGTGGTGACGGGTATGTCGGGGAACTTCTTGAGTTGCAGCAAGGACCCTTTTGAATTTCCAGAATTTAGGTGTGATGAGCCTCCAGACGCCTCAGAGGAAATGGGCCTTATCTCGCCTGGAGGGGAGAACCTCCTGGATTTTCCAGAGTTGGGCAGGGTCTCTCGAGTTACGACAGGGACCTCAGGGACCCGCTCTGGTGGCCTCAGGAAAGGCCAGTGCCCATGGGAGTTGCAAGGGCGCCTTTCGGGATTCCTCTCCCTTCGATGTCGGGGCCTAAGACCGTTTGTGGAGTCGGGGCTGGAACCGGAGGATTCCTCTTCAGTGCTGACATGGATCTTGGCTTACTTCTGGAGTTTCCCCTGGGGAGTCTGTGCTCATCTCATGTGGGGGCATGCACGTGAGCTCTCCTCAGGAACTGTAGCAGCAGTGTCACACTTCCCGTCGCGTGGATCAAGGGATCTGTGGCTTTCCCTCGAGGCTTTCCAACGAGGCTTTCCCACAGGGCTGACCACGTTCCATGGTGTAGTGAGTGGATCCTCGGCTTGAAAGTAGAGTCAGTGCAGGGAAAGCAAGTTCCTCTGGAATGGACTGACATCTGGGGGTCCCTTGGAATTGAGGCACGACACTGGGGTTTCTCTCGCTTTTCCTGTTGAGAGCGCCTCCTCTTGAGATGCGGCGGGAATGGCGGGAATCCTTTCCCGATGAAGCAGAGAAAGGATCCCACCTCTCAAGCTAGGAGGCGGTAACGGGGCTCCTCTTTATGTGGGCGGGACGCTCGTGCTTCCTCTCGAGTGGAGACGGGTATATCCGGGAACTTGTTGAGTTGCAGGAAGGGTGTGAAGGACCCTTTGGAAGTTCCAGAGGGTAGGTGTGATTAGCCTCGAGACGCCTCAGCAGAAAGGAGCCTCACCTCGCCTGGAGGGGAGAACCTCCTGGATTTTCTCGAGTTGCTGCAGGTGCTCTCGACATACGACGGGTATCTCAGGGACCCGCTCTGGTGGCCTCAGGAAAGGCCAGTCCACAAGCGCGTTGCTCGGGGCCTCTCGGGATGCCTCTCCCATCGATGCCGGGGACCTAAGACCTTGTGTGGAGTCAGTGCCTGAACCTGAGGATTCCTCTCCAGTGCTGACATCGATCTTGGGTTACTTCTGGAGTCTCCCCAGGGGAGTCAGTCCTCGTCTCGAGTGGGGGCATGCACGTGCGCTTTTCTCCCGAGCTGTAGCAGCAGTGTCACGCTTCCCTTCGCGGTGGATCAAGGGATCTGTGGCTTTCCCTCGAGGTTTTCCCACGAGGCTTTCCCACGAGGCTTTCCCACGAGGCTTTCCACAGGGCTGACCCACGTGTCACCGTTGTGTTAGTCGATCCTCGGCTTGAAAGTCGAGGCAGTGCAGGGAAAACAGGTTTCCCTGGAATGGACTGAGACATCTGGGGGACTCTGGGAATGGTGGCACGACCCTGGAGTTCCTCTCGCCTTTCCTGTGGAGAGCGCCTCCTCTTGAGATGCGAGGGGAATGCCGGGAATTCTTTCCCCACCACGCAGTGAAAGGATCCCTCCTCTCGAGCCATGAGGCCGGAAACGAGGCTCCTCTGGATGTGGCTGGACTCTCGTGCTTCCTCTCGAGTGGAGACGGGTATGTTGGGGAACTTCTTGAGTTGCAGCAAGGGTGTGAAGGACCCTTTGGAAGTTCCAGAGGTTAGGTCTGATTAGCCTGGGGACGCCTCAGAGGAAATTGGCCTCATCTCCCCTGGAGGGGAGAACCTCCTGCATTTTCTTGAGTTGGTGCAGATGTTCTCCCGTTACGACGGGGACCTCAGGGACCCGCTCTGGTGGCCTCAGGAAAGGCCAATCCCCATGCGAGTTGCTCGGCGGCCTCTCGGGATTCCTCTCCCGACGATGCCGGGGCCTAAGGCCTTGTGTGGAGTCGGTGCCGGAACCTGAGGATTCTTCTCCAGTGCTGACATGGATCTTGGGGTACTTCTGGAGTCTCCCCAGGGGAGTCAGTCCTCGTCTCGAGTGGGCGCCTGCACGTGCGCTTTCCTCTCGAGCTGTAGCAGCAGTGTCACGCTTCCCTTCGCGTGGATCAAGGGATCTGTGGCTTTCCCTCGAGGCTTTCCCCACGAGGCTTTCCCACGAGGCTTTCCTAAAGGGCTGTCCCACGTGCCACCGTGGTGTGATTCAATCCTCGGCTTGAAAGTCGAGGCAGTGCAGGGAAAACAGGTTTCCCTGGGAATGGACTGAGACATCTGCGGGACTCTGGGAATGGTGGCATGACCCTGGAAATCCTCTCGGCTTTCCTGTGGAGAGCGCCTCCTCTTGAGATGCGACGGAAACACCGGGATTTCTTTCCCGACGACGCAGGAAAAGGATCCCTCTTCTCCAGCTAGGAGGCGGAAACGGGGCTGCTCTTGATTGGGCGGGACTCTCGTGCTTCCTCTTGAGTGGAGACGGGTATGTCGGGGAAATTCTTGACTTGTAGCAAGGGTGTGAAGGCCCCTTTGTAAGTTCCAGAGTTAGGTGTGATTAGCCTGGGGACGCCGCAGAGGAAATGGGCTTCATCTCGCTGGAGGGAGACCTCCTGCATTTTCTCGAGTTGTTGCAGGTGTTCTCCCGTTATGACGCGGACTCAGGGACCCGCTCTGGTGGCCTCAGGAAAGGCCAGTTCCCATGCAAGTTGCACGCGACCTCTCGGGATTCCTCTCCCGTCGGTGCCGGGGCCTAAGAAATTGTGTGGAGTCGGTGCGGAACCTGAGGATTCCTCTCCAGGGCTGACATGGATCTTGGGTACTTCTGGAGTCTCCCAGGGGAGTCAGTCCTGGTCTCGAGTGTGGCATGCAAGTCCGCTTTCCTCCCGAGCTGTAGCAGCAGTGTCACGCTTCCTTCGCGTGATCAAGGGTTCTGTGGCTTTCCCTCGAGGCTTTCCACGAGACTTTCCCACGAGGCTTTCCCACTGGCTGTCCACGTGCGCACCGACGTGTGAGTCGACCTCGCTTTAAAGTCGAGGCAGTGCAGGGAAAACAGGTTTCCCTGGAATGGACTGAGACATCTGGTGACTCTGGAATGGTGGCACGACCCGGGAGTTCCTCTTGCCTTTCTGGTGGAGAGCGTCCTCTTGAGATGCGACGGAACGCCGGGAATTCTTTCCAGACCACGCAGGGAAAGATCCCTCCTCTCGAACTATGAGACGGAACGGGGCTCCTCTGGATGTGGGCGGGACTGTCGTGCTTCTCTCGAGTGGAGACGGGTATTGTCGGGCAACTTCTTGATTTGCAGCAAGGGTGTGAAGGACCTTTGGAAATTCAAGAGGTTAGGTGTGATTAGCGTCTAATCGCCTCAGCAGAAATGGGCCTAATCTCGCCTGGAAGGGAGAACCTCCTGGATTTTCTCGAGTTGCGGCTGGTGCTCTCGACTAACGACGGGGACCTCAGGAACCTCTCTGGTGGCCTCAGGAAAGGCCAGTCCCCATGCGAGTTGCTCGGGGGCCTCTCGGGATTCCTCTCCCGTCGATGCCAGGGCCTAAGACTTGTGTGGAGTCGGTGCCTGCCGGGGTCCAGCCCCAGTGGATCCAGGTAATTTGAAGGGTGGACGGCGTTGGCTTGGAAAGACTTGTTTGTTTATTAATGTAAGATTAGATTAAGAAACTATAGTGTAGTAAGAAGATTAAGTGGAGGAAGAGGGCTGAATAGCTTGGTTTACGCGGAAGGCCAATAAAATTCCAGACAAGGAATTTGCACCATCTACGTTGGGCCACCGGCGCCCGCTTGAATATCTAAGGGTGCCTCGCCTTAAGCTCCCTTTCGTGCGGGTCTTAACAGCCGGGCAAGTAAGTAGACCCTGGCGAGCCTCCGCGCCCCAGATGGAGATTCAGCCTGAAGTTAAAGTAAAGAGCAGAGAGAGGGAAGGGGAGAGAAGAAGAGAGAGAGAGAGACATGGGGGGAGCCAGAGTCCCAAGAAACCAGGCCGAGAGACTAGTTCGAGAAACTGGCCCCCATCCTTTATTGTTCAGAAGGCCTTTTATACTTTTGATAAAACACGGAGATCATTGGGTAACACAAAATTATGTAGCGTTCGCAACCCAGATTCTTTCCGTATATCATTTTGTATACAAAAGGTCTCAGGTGATTTACATTATCTTTTGGCCAAGAGGCTTGTTAACACTTTTTGCTCTCTTCTTAATGAATGATAATTTTGTTTCCCCTGAAGTGTTTTTTTTTTTTTAATCTGCATCTCCTTAAAGCATTAACGTTACATCTCTATAGAACAAAGGTGCAGTGGGATATAACAAAGAAGGTACTTCACTCAAAGATCTAATGTTGCTAATACCAGGTCTACTACTTGTTTTTCTATATACCAACTATATCTAAAAATAAAGGATATGAAATTTAGCAGCAAGCATTGACCCAAAAAATGAAACTTTAATCAGTCCTATTCTAAAGATTTTGACTCCTCGGAAGCTCCTACATTCCTAGGATGTTTTAAGCTTCCTGTGCCTCCTGCCTCAGGAGGCTTCAAACAATCACATGCGCAGCTGTACGAGTCCTGCAGGCAGGCTAGAAAGCCATCGGAGGGGTTTTTGGATTGAGACAGTCTTTCAAATGCAGAAGACTAAAGCCCTGATTTGACTTTTTCCAGAAAATGTCAGAAGAGTGGAAAAGCAGAGCACAAAAGCCGGCAGATTTTGTTGGGGTACGTGCTTAGGAATTTCCAGAGGGATCCCTGAAGTCTGAGCACGCCTTGCGTATGTCAGCTTCCTTCCTCATGACCTTGTCACGGGCGGGATTCCTCACACTGGCTCCAGCATCTCACCCTGTTTTATTTTAAATAATTGATTATTTATGTTTAAAATCAGGTGCAGTTCTGTCGCAAGATTCCGAATGCTCTGCCGAAGAATCTAGACAATACAGGGAAGAATGATTACGAGGAGCAAGATTATAAAGAGTAGACAGAATAGTCTTTCCAGAAATGAAGTTAGAGAAAGTGTGGAAAAAGTCATTGGCTTCTCCTGAGGTGGTAAAATCTAATCGGGAGTGTTCCAAGGTCTGAATCTGGTTATGCAGTTTCCTAAGTCTAAACTAATATCTGAGCTGTTCCAAAACACCTAAAACTTGATTTTTTAACATATTGGGCATTTACACTTGTTGAGTCAATGACCGCTGCCATAGTAACAATAACAGTTATTGTAACACAGCAAGAACATAATTATCATATCAATAAGTTGTTACAGTTACAGGACATCTTTAAAACCACAAAAGAGCAGACATTACTTTGAGGAGTTAAACAAGATGAAAACATCATGGTTGACAAGTCGCTACATTAGGTACGTTAAGTTTTCTGGAATCATTGGTGAAAAGAAGAACATAAGGAGAGGATAGACAAGCCAAATAGAGTAAATAGAGTCATTTTCTGGTTGGAGTTTGCGCTGCAGCAGCTGTTAGTCCCGCCGGGATCTTGATGTTTCTTTTGCCTCTTCTGCCGGTGGAGCAGCGGCCTTCACCCCGCCCTCTGACACTGGCGCTGTAACGGGGCTGCGAGTGCGGTGCACTGGTTCCGTCAGTCAGGCTGGCCCCGCCGCAGCTTTTGGTGCACGGCTGTTTCCCGCGGCGGTGGCGGCAGAGAAGTTCCTTTTTCTTTTGTGGCGAATCAGTCTGTCCGGATCCAAATTGACGAATCTGCACCTGTGGAAAAAATATAAACACTTCCTCGACCCGCAGCAAATTCTGGGTCGGGATCTTTTTGTATCTGAGATCTTTTTGCTTTACCAATGGCTTTTTATTTTACTGTTCAAACGAATCAGCATTTAACTTATTACAAAGAGAACATGTTGTAAAATCTGATGGGGGAAAACTATACTTAATTTCTCCTTTTTTAATTTTTGAATTAACAAAGCACGTGAGGGTAAATGATGCAAGATCTGATCACAAGAATTTCCTATAGCATCTGCCAATCATCAACACATTTGAAAAGCATCAAGTTGTTTTTTGTTATATGGAATTACAATTTTTGATGGCTCTTTACTAAACAATTTAATAAATCAGTATGCTTGAATTAATCTTTTAAATTAATATGGCAGTAATTTTTTCTTAGGCAGAGGCCATTGTTCCACCAAGTTGGGATAAGATAAAACTATTTTGGGGGGGTCATTAGATGGAACCAATGGGCCTTCTTGTCACAAGCATCCTGTAGGTATACATTTTGTGGCAAGAATAATTTAATCTCCTTTTTTGGCAATATTAATCTTAATTAACTGATCATTTAAAGCCTCATTCACTTTAACGAAAGCCAACTGTGTCACACTAGTCAACTTTTTTTAGAACTGGGATTAGGATTGTTTTTTTTTCAGCAATCAAACAAAAGGCTTTAAATCTACAAAAGTCAGTTTTAAATGTGGGCATATCCAATTAATATCAACTAATAATTTTTGGAAATCATTTAAAGTTAGTAAACAATCTCTCAGCAGCTTTAAAAGGACATTATCAGTTTTAAAACTTTTGGCAGACCCAAATATAAGAAGCAAGAAAAGCTTTTTAATGATCTTTTTATAACCCAAATCTGGTCTATAGCCTTTTAGATGACAAGTAGCCATTTAATCTTTGCTTGAATACTTCCAGCAACGGGGAGCTCACTATTCACCAAGGTTTTAAACTCTCTCTCACTCTTACTCTATAGCATTTTTATCCTGCATACCCACCTTTTCTAATCCCACAACCTTTTCAGTAGTATATGTTGGCCAGGAGCTGCGCTAGTCTCTCAGCAATCTAAGAAACGTCTTGTCTATTGTCTAACAGCCATGACATTTTATATCTTTAAAAAATCTTTTAAAGGCCAAGAAGCTGCAATTTTTTGCACCCAAAAAGCTAGATCTAGATCCTCTGGGGCTTTTTTTGTCTGGTTTTTCTGTCTGTAATAAGGTAAAAGCAAAAGCTGTGCTATTTTTTAATTTTAATTACACAGTTTTAGCAGGTGGCGATATCAAAACTTCAATTTTTTAGTATAATCAGAATTTACTACACAAGAACTACCGAAATTTTTTGAAAAGAAAGCAAGCTATGCCCCAGCACAAGTCTTACAATGTCCTCAGGAAGGGGACTAGCCACTGGAATCTGAGTCAGGAGCTATTATTATTAAGGTGGTGGAACTGAGGTCCAGGCCTGAGCTACCGGGGGTTGTTTGGTACGGCTTGTTATCTCTGTTTAGCAAGACATTTTGGCAAAAAATGTTCTATTTGGCCTCAAGAGAAACATTTTGCATTTGTAAAGTCCTTTTTATTACGAATATTTTTCTTTTTTT
>NW_017217205.1:0-12693 GCF_001704415.2 Capra hircus | reverse complement strand
GGAGTGTGTCTGAGGGGCCAGGTGTCATGCTGGGGTCACCTGGTCGAGGGCACCTTGCACCTCCAATGGACCCCAGGCAAGGAGTTGCAGGCCACCACCTTGCTTCTGAAATCCCAAAATGGGGAGCAAAGCTCGCTCTGTCAGAGGGAAGAAAACAGCAACAGGATGGATTTTCAAGCAGTTGCTAGGCTGTACTGCGTTAGGGCTCCAAGGAAGGAAAATGCGAATTTTAGCCCCTACGACTGGTATCCAGGTGGGCTCCCAGGATGATTTCCCCGCAGGATCCAAGAACGTTCCAGACAGACCTGGGCTCACTAGCTCCCTCCTGCAGAGGAAACATGAGAGAACAGCTGTTTGGAGGTTTTTGACTTCCCCTGGGAGGGTAGGATCCCTCCCTGGGTGCAGGGCCTCAGGGGCCATTGCCGCTGAGAAATGCCCTCTAAGCCAGACCTTTCCAGCCTTGTATGACTCAGCACGAGGAGACTGGAAAAGCTCTCTTCCTTGGAGGAAGGAAAGGCAGCCCCAGAGAGTGTGTTTTCACACCTGTATCTTGCAGCAAGTGTTTGGCGTCTCAGACGTCAGACCTCCAGGCCTGCTCCAACGGCCTCAGTTCCAGAGTCAGGGCCGTGTGTCTCCCTGCATTTTCTGAGCCTTGGGAACACATTCCTAGGTCAGAACAGTCCTGCCCATGGGGAAGGAGGCTGCGGGAGTGTGTCTGAGGGGGTCGGGTGCCATGCTGGGGTCCAATAGACCCGGTACCTCCAATAGACCCAGGACAACAGCGGTGGGGCTCCCCTGGCTTCCGAAATGCCAAAGCGAGAAGCAAAGCTAGCTCTATCAGAAGGAAGAAAAGAGCAATCGGATGGATTCAGGCTGTTGCTGGGCCGCACCACTTCAGGGTCCCCCCGAGAGGAACAGGCGCCCTGTGGCCCCTAGGTCCGATATGCAGGTTAACACACAGGGTGTGTCCCCATAGGAGCCAAGAATTTTCCTGACAGACCTAGGCTCACTAGAGCTCTCCTACAGGGCAAAAGGGGTAGAACAGACTGTGGATGTGACTCTGCCTTTCCCAGCGAGCATGGGGCCCTCCCTACGGCCCCGGGCTCCAGGGAAAATTGTCCCTGAAAAATGACCTCCAAGAAGCGCTTTTCCAGCAGGCTGGGATGCAGAGTTCACAGGATGCGGGAAAGTGATCGTCCTTCAGGGAAGAAGAGGCAGCCACCCAGTGTGTGTTTGCAAGCCTGTATTTGGAAGAAACTGGTTAGCCCTTCAAGGGGAGACCTCCAGGTCTGCTCAGAGGACCGAAATTCCAGAGGCAGCACCATGCATCTCCCCTGTCCTTTCTGAGCCTTGGAAAGACATTCCTAGCTTATAGCGGTATTGCTCATGAAGAAGCAGGATGCAGGAATGTGTCAGACATGACTGGGTGCCTTCCTGGGTTCAGCTCCGTGAGGGGCCTTTCCACTCAAAGTAGGTCCCATGCCTCCTTGGGGAGGAAGTGGGGCCCGCTTGCCTCCAAATTGCCAAAGGCTGGAACAAAGCTAGTTCTATCAGAGGTAAGAAAAGAGCAATTGGATGGATGTGGAAGCTGTTGCTGGGCCGCACTGCTTCAGGCCCCACCCCTCCGCCCCCGAGAGAAACAGGCGCCCTGTGGCCCCCTAGGTCCTGGATGCAGTTTCACACATAGAATGTGTCCCCATAGGAGCCAAGAATTTTCCTGACAGACCTAGGCTCACTAGAGCTCTCCTACAGAGCAAAGGGGGATGGGACAGATGTGTGGCTGTGGCTCTGCCTTTCCCTGGGAGTGTGGAGCCGCTCCCTATGGCCCCGGGCTCCAGGGGAAATTGCCCCTGAATAATGACCTCCAAGAAGCGCTTTTCCAACTGGCTGAGACGTGGAGTTCTCAGGATGCAGGGAAAGCGAGTGTCCTTCGGGGAAGCAAAGGCAGTCACCTGTTATCATGACTTACTAGAATAGTAGGTACCTTCTCCGGTTGGGCAGAGCCTTCCCTACCTGATCTGAAAAAGAAAATGAAGTAGCTCGCTGATTTGAGAAATAATTCCCAGACTTGGGTTTCCAACCAGTATAGAATCCGACAATGGCCCTGTCTTTGTAGCCGCGTTAATTAACAGGTATGTGAAGCTCTAAATATCAGTGGAAATTACATACAGCATATAGGCCCCAGTGTTCTGGAATGGTGGAAAGAAACAACCAAACTCTTGAAGAGACACTTTCAAAATGGATCATAGAGACTGACTGTACATGGATGGGCTTGCTTCCGGCAGACTTACTCATATTACGGGTAACCGCACGTTCCCACAGTTGTTGTCCTTATGAAATTTTCTATGGAGACCCCCTCCCACAGTGAGGCAGGTGTTAGCAGATTTGCCACAAGTAAGGGGGTGGGATTTCACAGCAGATGGAACAATTAGGTAAGGTAATAAATCAGGTAACTAAGTTTGTAAAAAAGAATATCATTCCCCCTTGAGGAACAGATTCATGAATTTGTGCTCAGTGATCAGGTGTGGCTCAATGACTGGAAACACAATTCCTTGGCCTGACATCGGAAAGGTCCTTATACTGTTGTTTTTAGCCACAATTCTGAAAGAGATGGGAATACCAGACCACCTAACCTGCCTCTTGAGAAATCTGGATGAAGGTCAGGAAGCAACAGTTAGAGCAGGACATGAACAACAGACTGGTTCCAAAAAGGAAAAGGAGTATGTCAAGGCTGTATATTGTCACCCTGTTTATTTAACTTCTATGCAGAGTACATCATGAAAAATGCTGGGATGGAAGATACATGAGCTGGAATCAAGATTGCCGGTAGAAATATCAATCAACTTAGATATGCAGATGACACCACCATTATGGCAGAACGTGAAGAGGAACGGGTATGTCGGGGAACTTTCTTGAGTTGCAGCAAGGGTGTGAAGGACCCTTTGGAAGTTCCAGAGGTTAGGTGTGATTAGCCTCGAGACCTCAGCGGAAATGGGCCTCATCTCGCCTGGAGGGAGAACCTCCTGGATTTTCTCGAGTTGCGGCAGGTGCTCTCGACTTACGACGGGGACCTCAGGGACCCGCTCTGGTGGCCTCAGGAAAGGCCAGTCCCATGCGAGTTGCTCGGGGGCCTCTCGGGATTCCTCCCGTCGATGCCGGGGCCTAAGACCTTGTGTGGAGTCGGTGCCGGAACCTGAGGATTCCTCTCCAGTGCTGACATGGATTTTGGGGTACTTCTGGAGTCTCCCAGGGGAGTCAGTCCTCGTCTCGAGTGGGGGCATGCACGTGCCCTTTCCTCCGAGCTGTAGCAGCAGTGTCACGCTTCCCTTCGCGTGGATCAAGGGATCTGTGGCTTTCCCTCGAGGCTTTCCCACGAGGCTTTCCACGAGGCTTTCCCACAGGGCTGTCCACGTGCCACCGTGGTGTGAGTCGATCCTCGGTGAAAGTCGAGGCAGTGCAGGGAAAACAGGTTTCCTGGAATGGACTGAGACATCTGGGGACTCTGGAATGGTGGCACGACCCTGGAGTTCCTCTCGCCTTTCCTGTGGAGAGCGCCTCCTCTTGAGATGCGACGGGAACGCCGGGAATTCTTTCCCGACCACGCAGGGAAAGGATCCCTCCTCTCGAGCTAGGCGGAAACGGGCTCCTCTGGATGTGGGCGGGACTCTCGTGCTTCCTCTCGAGTGGAGACGGGTATGTCGGGGAACTTCTTGAGTTGCAGCAAGGGTGTGAAGGACCCTTTGGAAGTTCCAGAGGTTAGTGTGATTAGCCTCGAGACGCCTCAGCGGAAATGGGCCTCATCTCGCCTGGAGGGAGAACCTCCTGGATTTTCTCGAGTTGCGGCAGGTGCTCTCGACTTACGACGGGGACCTCAGGGACCCGCTCTGGTGGCCTCAGGAAAGGCCAGTCCCCATGCGAGTTGCTCGGGGGCCTCTCGGATTCCTCTCCGTCGATGCCGGGCCTAAGACCTTGTGTGAGTCGGTGCCGGAACCTGAGGATTCCTCTCCAGTGCTGACATGGATCTTGGGGTACTTCTGGAGTCTCCCCAGGGGAGTCAGTCCTCGTCTCGAGTGGGGGCATGCACGTGCGCTTTCCTCCGAGCTGTAGCAGCAGTGTCACGCTTCCCTTCGCGTGGATCAAGGGATCTGTGGCTTTCCTCGAGGCTTTCCCACGAGGCTTTCCCACAGGGCTGTCCCACGTGCCACCGTGGTGTGAGTCGATCCTCGGCTTGAAAGTCGAGGCAGTGCAGGGAAAACAGGTTTCCCTGGAATGGACTGAGACATCTGGGGGACTCTGGGAATGGTGGCACGACCCTGGAGTTCCTCTCGCCTTTCCTGTGGAGAGCGCCTCCTCTTGAGATGCGACGGGAACGCCGGGAATTCTTTCCCGACCACGCAGGGAAAGGATCCCTCCTCTCGAGCTAGGAGGCGGAAACGGGGCTCCTCTGGATGTGGGCGGACTCTCGTGCTTCCTCTCGAGTGGAGACGGGTATGTCGGGGAACTTCTTGAGTTGCAGCAAGGGTGTGAAGGACCCTTTGGAAGTTCCAGAGGTTAGGTGTGATTAGCCTCGAGACGCCTCAGCGGAAATGGGCCTCATCTCGCCTGGAGGGGAGAACCTCCTGGATTTTCTCGAGTTGCGGCAGGTGCTCTCGACTTACGACGGGGACCTCAGGGACCCGCTCTGGTGGCCTCAGGAAAGGCCAGTCCCCATGCGAGTTGCTCGGGGGCCTCTCGGGATTCCTCTCCGTCGATGCCGGGGCCTAAGACCTTGTGTGGAGTCGGTGCCGAACCTGAGGATTCCTCTCCAGTGCTGACATGGATCTTGGGTACTTCTGGAGTCTCCCCAGGGGAGTCAGTCCTCGTCTCGAGTGGGGGCATGCACGTGCGCTTTCCTCCCGAGCTGTAGCAGCAGTGTCACGCTTCCCTTCGCGTGGATCAAGGGATCTGTGGCTTTCCTCGAGGCTCGAGGCTTTCCACGAGGCTTTCCCACAGGGCTGTCCCACGTGCCACCGTGGTGTGAGTCGATCCTCGGCTTGAAAGTCGAGGCAGTGCAGGGAAAACAGGTTTCCCTGGAATGGACTGAGACATCTGGGGACTCTGGGAATGGTGGCACGACCCTGGAGTTCCTCTCGCCTTTCCTGTGGAGAGCGCCTCCTCTTGAGATGCGACGGGAACGCCGGAATTCTTTCCCGACCACGCAGGGAAAGGATCCCTCCTCTCGAGCTAGGAGGCGGAAACGGGGCTCCTCTGGATGTGGGCGGGACTCTCGTGCTTCCTCTCGAGTGGAGACGGGTATGTCGGGGAACTTCTTGAGTTGCAGCAAGGGTGTGAAGGACCCTTTGGAAGTTCCAGAGGTTAGGTGTGATTAGCCTCGAGACGCCTCAGCGGAAATGGCCTCATCTCGCCTGGAGGGAGAACCTCCTGGATTTTCTCGAGTTGCGGCAGGTGCTCTCGACTTACGACGGGGACCTCAGGGACCCGCTCTGGTGGCCTCAGGAAAGGCCAGTCCCCATGCGAGTTGCTCGGGGGCCTCTCGGGATTCCTCTCCCGTCGATGCCGGGGCCTTGTGTGAGTCGGTGCCGGAACCTGAGGATTCCTCTCCAGTGCTGACATGGATCTTGGGGTACTTCTGGAGTCTCCCCAGGGAGTCAGTCCTCGTCTCGAGTGGGGGCATGCACGTGCGCTTTCCCCGAGCTGTAGCAGCAGTGTCACGCTTCCTTCGATCAAGGATCGGTGGCTTTCCTTGTCCCCCTCGTGGGAAAGCCTCGAGGGAAAGCCACAGATCCCTTGATCCACGAAGGGAAGCGTGACACTGCTGCTACAGCTCGGAGGAAAGCGCACGTGCATGCCCCACTCGAGACGAGGACTGACTCCCCTGGGGAGACTCCAGAAGTACCCCAAGATCCATGTCAGCACTGGAGAGGAATCCTCAGGTTCGGCACCGACTCCACACAAGGTCTTAGGCCCCGGCATCGACGGGAGAGGAATCCCGAGAGGCCCCGAGCAACTCGCATGGGGACTGGCCTTTCCTGAGGCCACCAGAGCGGGTCCCTGAGGTCCCCGTCGTAAGTCGAGAGCACCTGCCGCAACTCGAGAAAATCCAGGAGGTTCTCCCCTCCAGGCGAGATGAGGCCCATTTCCGCTGAGGCGTCTCGAGGCTAATCACACCTAACCTGGAACTTCCAAAGGGTCCTTCACACCCTTGCTGCAACTCAAGAAGTTCCCCGACATACCCGTCTCCACTCGAGAGGAAGCACGAGAGTCCCGCCCACATCCAGAGGAGCCCCGTTTCCGCCTCTAGCTCGAGAGGAGGGATCCTTTCCCTGCGTGGTCGGGAAAGAATTCCCGGCGTTCCCGTCGCATCTCAAGAGGAGGCGCTCTCCACAGGAAAGGCGAGAGGAACTCCAGGGTCGTGCCACCATTCCCAGAGTCCCCAGATGTCTCAGTCCATTCCAGGGAAACCTGTTTTCCCTGCACTGCCTCGACTTTCAAGCCGAGGATCGACTCACACCACGGTGGCACGTGGGACAGCCCTGTGGGAAAGCCTCGTGGGAAAGCCTCGAGGGAAAGCCACAGATCCCTTGATCCACGCGAAGGGAAGCGTGACACTGCTGCTACAGCTCGGGAGGAAAGCGCACGTGCATGCCCCCACTCGAGACGAGGACTGACTCCCCTGGGGAGACTCCAGAAGTACCCCAAGATCCATGTCAGCACTGGAGAGGAATCCTCAGGTTCCGGCACCGACTCCACACAAGGTCTTAGGCCCCGCATCGACGGGAGAGGAATCCGAGAGGCCCCGAGCAACTCGCATGGGGACTGGCCTTTCCTGAGGCCACCAGAGCGGGTCCCTGAGGTCCCCGTCGTAAGTCGAGAGCACCTGCCGCAACTCGAGAAAATCCAGGAGGTTCTCCCCTCCAGGCGAGATGAGGCCCATTTCCGCTGAGGCGTCTCGAGGCTAATCACACCTAACCTCTGGAACTTCCAAAGGGTCCTTCACACCCTTGCTGCAACTCAAGAAGTTCCCCGACATACCCGTCTCCACTCGAGAGGAAGCACGAGAGTCCGCCCACATCCAGAGGAGCCCCGTTTCCGCCTCCTAGCTCGAGAGGAGGGATCCTTTCCCTGCGTGGTCGGGAAAGAATTCCCGCGTTCCCGTCGCATCTCAAGAGGAGGCGCTCTCCACAGGAAAGGCGAGAGGAACTCCAGGGTCGTGCCACCATTCCCAGAGTCCCCCAGATGTCTCAGTCCATTCCAGGGGAAACCTGTTTTCCCTGCACTGCCTCGACTTTCAAGCCGAGGATCGACTCACACCACGGTGGCACGTGGGACAGCCCTGGGAAAGCCTCGTGGGAAAGCCTCGAGGGAAAGCCACAGATCCCTTGATCCACGCGAAGGGAAGCGTGACACTGCTGCTACAGCTCGGGAGGAAAGCGCACGTGCATGCCCCACTCGAGACGAGGACTGACTCCCCTGGGGAGACTCCAGAAGTACCCCAAGATCCATGTCAGCACTGGAGAGGAATCCTCAGGTTCCGGCACCGACTCCACACAAGTCTTAGGCCCGGCATCGACGGGAGAGGAATCCCGAGAGGCCCCGAGCAACTCGCATGGGGACTGGCCTTTCCTGAGGCCACCAGAGCGGGTCCCTGAGGTCCCCGTCGTAAGTCGAGAGCACCTGCCGCAACTCGAGAAAATCCAGGAGGTTCTCCCCTCCAGGCGAGATGAGGCCCATTTCCGCTGAGGCGTCTCGAGGCTAATCACACCTAACTCTGGAACTTCCAAAGGGTCCTTCACACCCTGCTGCAACTCAAGAAGTTCCCGACATACCCGTCTCCACTCAAGAGGAAGCACGAGAGTCCCGCCACATCCAGAGGAGCCCGTTTCCGCCTCCTAGCTCGAGAGAGGGATCCTTTCCCTGCGTGTCGGGAAAGAATTCCCGGCGTTCCCGTCGCATCTCAAGAGGAGGCGCTCTCCACAGGAAAGGCGAGAGGAACTCCAGGGTCGTGCCACCATTCCCAGAGTCCCCCAGATGTCTCAGTCCATTCCAGGGAAACCTGTTTTCCCTGCACTGCCTCGACTTTCAAGCCGAGGATCGACTCACACCACGGTGGCACGTGGGACAGCCCTGTGGGAAAGCCTCGTGGAAAGGAAAGCCTCGAGGGAAAGCCACAGATCCCTTGATCCCCGCGAAGGGAAGCATGACACTGCTGCTACATCTCGGGAGGAAAGCGCACGTGCATGACCCCACTCGAGACGAGGACTGACTCCCCTGGGGAGACTCCAGAAGTACCCAAGATCCATGTCAGCACTGGAGGGGAATCCTCAGCTTCCGCCCCGACTCCACACAAGGTCTTAGGCCCCGGCATCGACGGGAGAGGAATCACGAGAGGCCCCCTAGCAACACGCATGATAACTGGCCTTTCCTGCGGCTGCCAGAGCGGGTCCCTGAATCCCCGTCGTAACTCGAGAGCACCTGCTGAAACTCGGGAATATCCAGGAGCCTCTCCATTCCAGGCGACATGAGGCCCATTTCCGGCTGAGGCATCTCGAGACTAACCACACCTAACCTCTGGAACTTCCAAATGGGTCCTTCACACCCTTGCTGCAACTCAAGAAGTTCCCCGACATACCCGTTCCTCTTCACATTCTGCCATAATGGTGGTGTCATCTGCATATCTAAGTTTATTGATATTTCTACCGGCAATCTTGATTCCAGCTCATGTATCTTCCATCCCAGCATTTTTCATGATGTACTCTGCATATAAGTTAAATAAACAGGGTGACAATATACAGCCTTGACATACTCCTTTTCCTTTTTGGAACCAGTCTGTTGTTCCATGTCCTGCTCTAACTGTTGCTTCCTGACCTTCATCCAGATTTCTCAAGAGGCAGGTTAGGTGGTCTGGTATTCCCATCTCTTTCAGAATTGTGGCTAAGACAACAGTATAAGGACCTTTCCGATGTCAGGCCAAGGAATTGTGTTTCCAGTCATTGAGCCACACCTGATCACTGAGCACAAATTCATGAATCTGTTCCTCAAGGGGGAATGATATTCTTTTTTATACAAACTTAGTTACCTGATTTATTACCTTACCTAATTGTTCCATCTGCTGTGAAATCCCACCCCCTTACTTGTGGCAAATCTGCTAACACCTGCCTCACTGTGGGAGGGGGTCTCCCATAGAAAATTTCATAAGGACAACAACTATGGGAACGTGCGGTTACCCGTAATATGAGTAAGTCTGCCGGAAGCAAGCCCATCCATGTACAGTCAGTCTCTATGATCCATTTTGAAAGTGTCTCTTCAAGAGTTTGGTTGTTTCTTTCCACCATTCCAGAACACTGGGGCCTATATGCTGTATGTAATTTCCACTGATATTTAGAGCTTCACATACCTGTTAATTAACGCGGCTACAAAGACAGGGCCATTGTCGGATTCTATACTGGTTGGAAACCCAAGTCTGGGAATTATTTCTCAAATCAGCGAGCTACTTCATTTTCTTTTTCAGATCAGGTAGGGAAGGCCTCTGCCCAACCGGAGAAGGTACCTACTATTCTAGTAAGTCATGATAACAGGTGACTGCCTTTGCTTCCCCGAAGGACACTCGCTTTCCCTGCATCCTGAGAACTCCACGTCTCAGCCAGTTGGAAAAGCGCTTCTTGGAGGTCATTATTCAGGGGCAATTTCCCCTGGAGCCCGGGGCCATAGGGAGCGGCTCCACACTCCCAGGGAAAGGCAGAGCCACAGCCACACATCTGTCCCATCCCCTTTGCTCTGTAGGAGAGCTCTAGTGAGCCTAGGTCTGTCAGGAAAATTCTTGGCTCCTATGGGGACACATTCTATGTGTGAAACTGCATCCAGGACCTAGGGGCCACAGGGCGCCTGTTTCTCTCGGGGGCGGAGGGGTGGGGGGCCTGAAGCAGTGCGGCCCAGCAACAGCTTCCACATCCATCCAATTGCTCTTTTCTTACCTCTGATAGAACTAGCTTTGTTCCAGCCTTTGGCAATTTGGAGGCAAGCGGGCCCCACTTCCTCCCCAAGGAGGCATGGGACCTACTTTGAGTGGAAAGGCCCCTCACGGAGCTGAACCCAGGAAGGCACCCAGTCATGTCTGACACATTCCTGCATCCTGCTTCTTCATGAGCAATACTGGATGTCTTCCAGCTCAGAAGGACAGGGAGATCATGTGCCTCCTAATCAGGTCTCTGAGGACGAAAAAGCACCATGATCTCCCTGTCCTTCTGAGCTGGAAGACATTCCTAGCTTATAGCGTATTGCTCATGAAGAAGCAGGATGCAGGAATGTGTCAGACATGACTGGGTGCCTTCCTGGGTTCAGCTCCGTGAGGGGCCTTTCCACTCAAAGTAGGTCCCATGCCTCCTTGGGGAGGAAGTGGGGCCCGCTTGCCTCCAAATTGCCAAAGGCTGGAACAAAGCTAGTTCTATCAGAGGTAAGAAAAGAGCAATTGGATGGATGTGGAAGCTGTTGCTGGGCCGCACTGCTTCAGGCCCCCCACCCCTCCGCCCCCGAGAGAAACAGGCGCCCTGTGGCCCCTAGGTCCTGGATGCAGTTTCACACATAGAATGTGTCCCCATAGGAGCCAAGAATTTTCCTGACAGACCTAGGCTCACTAGAGCTCTCCTACAGAGCAAAGGGGATGGGACAGATGTGTGGCTGTGGCTCTGCCTTTCCCTGGGAGTGTGGAGCCGCTCCCTATGGCCCCGGGCTCCAGGGGAAAGTTGCCCCTGAATAATGACCTCCAAGAAGCGCTTTTCCAACTGGCTGAGACGTGGAGTTCTCAGGATGCAGGGAAAGCGAGTGTCCTTCGGGGAAGCAAAGGCAGTCACCTGTTATCATGACTTACTAGAATAGTAGGTACCTTCTCCGGTTGGGCAGAGGCCTTCCCTACCTGATCTGAAAAAGAAAATGAAGTAGCTCGCTGATTTGAGAAATAATTCCCAGACTTGGGTTTCCAACCAGTATAGAATCCGACAATGGCCCTGTCTTTGTAGCCGCGTTAATTAACAGGTATGTGAAGCTCTAAATATCAGTGGAAATTACATACAGCATATAGGCCCCAGTGTTCTGGAATGGTGGAAAGAAACAACCAAACTCTTGAAGAGACACTTTCAAAATGGATCATAGAGACTGACTGTACATGGATGGGCTTGCTTCCGGCAGACTTACTCATATTACGGGTAACCGCACGTTCCCATAGTTGTTGTCCTTATGAAATTTTCTATGGGAGACCCCCTCCCACAGTGAGGCAGGTGTTAGCAGATTTGCCACAAGTAAGGGGGTGGGATTTCACAGCAGATGGAACAATTAGGTAAGGTAATAAATCAGGTAACTAAGTTTGTATAAAAAAGAATATCATTCCCCCTTGAGGAACAGATTCATGAATTTGTGCTCAGTGATCAGGTGTGGCTCAATGACTGGAAACACAATTCCTTGGCCTGACATCGGAAAGGTCCTTATACTGTTGTCTTAGCCACAATTCTGAAAGAGATGGGAATACCAGACCACCTAACCTGCCTCTTGAGAAATCTGGATGAAGGTCAGGAAGCAACAGTTAGAGCAGGACATGGAACAACAGACTGGTTCCAAAAAGGAAAAGGAGTATGTCAAGGCTGTATATTGTCACCCTGTTTATTTAACTTATATGCAGAGTACATCATGAAAAATGCTGGGATGGAAGATACATGAGCTGGAATCAAGATTGCCGGTAGAAATATCAATAAACTTAGATATGCAGATGACACCACCATTATGGCAGAATGTGAAGAGGAACGGGTATGTCGGGGAACTTCTTGAGTTGCAGCAAGGGTGTGAAGGACCCATTGGAAGTTCCAGAGGTTAGGTGTGGTTAGTCTCGAGATGCCTCAGCGGAAATGGGCCTCATGTCGCCTGGAATGGAGAGGCTCCTGGATATTCCCGAGTTTCAGCAGGTGCTCTCGAGTTACGACGGGGATTCAGGGACCCGCTCTGGCAGCCGCAGGAAAGGCCAGTTATCATGCGTGTTGCTAGGGGCCTCTCGTGATTCCTCTCCCGTCGATGCCGGGGCCTAAGACCTTGTGTGGAGTCGGTGGCCGGAAGCTGAGGATTCCCCTCCAGTGCTGACATGGATCTTGGGTACTTCTGGAGTCTCCCCAGGGGAGTCAGTCCTCGTCTCGAGTGGGGTCATGCACGTGCGCTTTCCTCCCGAGATGTAGCAGCAGTGTCATGCTTCCCTTCGCGGGGATCAAGGGATCTGTGGCTTTCCCTCGAGGCTTTCCCACGAGGCTTTCCCACAGGGCTGTCCCACGTGCACGGTGGTGTGAGTCGATCCTCGGCTTGAAAGCGAGGCAGTGCAGGGAAAAACAGTTCCCTGGAATGGACTGAGACATTCTGGGGACTCTGGAATGGTGGCACGACCCTGGAGTTCCTCTCCCTTTCCTTTGGAGAGCGCCTCCTCTTGAGATGCGACGGGAAAGCCGGGAATTCTTTCCCGAACAAGCAGGGAAAGGATCCCTCCTCTCGAGCTACGAGGCGGAAACGGGCTCCTCTGGATGTGGCGGGACTCTCGTGCTTCCTCTCGAGTGGAGACGTATGTCGGGAACTTCTTGAGTTGCAGCAAGGGTGTGAAAGACCCTTTGGAAGTTCCAGATAGTGTGATTAGCCTCGCAGACCCTCAGCGGAAATGGGCCTCATCTC
>NW_017217204.1:0-12694 GCF_001704415.2 Capra hircus | reverse complement strand
GACAGCGCCTCCACTTGAGATGCGATGGGAAGCCGGGAATTCTTTCCCGACCACGCAAGGAATGGATCCTCCTCTCGAGCTAGGTAGCGGGAAACGGGGATCCACTGGATGTGGGCGGGACTCTAGTGCTTCCTCTCGAGTGGAGACGGGTAAGTCGGGGAACTTCTTGAGTAGCAGCAAGGGTGTGAAGGACCCTTTGGACGTTCCAGAGGTTAGGTGTGATTAGCCTCGAGACGCCTCAGCGCAAATGGGCCTCATCTCGCCTGGAGGGGAGAACCTCCTGGATTTTCCGAGTTGCGGCAGGTGCTCTCACTTATGATGGGGACCACAGGGACCCGCTCTGGTGGCCTCAGGAAAGGCCAGTCCCCATGGAGTTGCTTGGTGGCCTCTCGGGATACCTCTCCAGTCGATGCTGTGGCCTAAGACCTTGTGTGGAGTCGGTGCTGGAACCTCAGGATTCCTCTCCAGTCCCGACATGGATCTTGGGTTACTTCTGGAGGCTCTCCAGGGGCGTCATTCCTCGTCTCGAGTGGGGGCATGCACGTGCGCTTGCCTCTCGAGCTGTAGCAGCAGTGTCACGCTTCCCTTCGCGTGGATCAAGGGATCTGTGGCTTTCGCTCGAGGCTTTTCCACGAGGCTTTCCCACGAGGCTTTCCCACAGGGCTGTCCCACGTGCCACCATGGTGTGAATCGATCCTCGTCTTGAAAAGTCGTGGCAGTGCAGTGAAAACAGGTTTCCCTGGGAATGGACTGAGACATCTGGGAGACTCTGGAATGGCGGCACGACCTTGGAGTTCCTCTCGGCTTTCCTGTGGAGAGCGCCTCCTCTTGAGATGCGATGGGAAAGCCTGGAATTCTTTCCCGACCACGCAGGGAATGGATCCCTCCTCTCGATCTAGGTGGCGGAAACGGGGCTCCTCTGGATGTGGGCGGGACTCTCGTGCTACCTCTCGAGAGGAGACGGGTAAGTCGGGGAACTTCTTGAGTTGCACCACCAAGGCTGTGAAGGATCCTTTGGAAGTTCCAGAGTATAGGTGTGATTAGCCTCGAGACGCCTCAGCGCAAAAGGGCCTCATCTCGCCTGGAGGGAGAGAACCTCCTGGATTTCCCGAGTTGCGGCAGATGCTCTCCACTTACGATGGGGACCACAGGGACCGCTCTGGTGGCCTCAGGAAAGGCCAGTCCCCATGCGAGTTGCTCGGGGGCCTCTCGGGATTCCTCAATTGTCGATGCCGGGGCCTAAGACCTCGTGTGGAGTCGGTGCCGGAACCTGAGGATTCCTCTCCAGTGCTGATATGGATCTTGGGGTACTTCCTGAGTCTCCCCTGGGGAGTCAGTCCTCGTCTCGAGTGGGGGCATGCACGTGCGCTTTCCTCCCCAGCTGCAGCAGCACTGTCACGCGTCCCTTCACGTGGATCAAGTGATCTGTGGCTTTCCCTCGAGGCTTTCCCACGAGGCTTTCCCTCGAGTCTTTCCCACAAGGCTGTCCCACGTGCCACCGTGGTGAGAGTCGATCCTCGGCTTGAAAGTCGAGGCAGTGCAGGGGAAAAAAGGTTTCCCTGGAATGAACTGGAGACATCTGAGGGACCCTGGGAATGGTGGCACGACCCTGGAGTTCCTCTCGCCTTTCCTGTGGAGAGCGCCTCTTCTTGAGATGCGACGGGAACATCGGGAATTCTTTCCTGAACACGCAGGGAAAGGATCCCTCCTCTCGATCTAGGAGGGGGAAACGGGGCTCCTCTGGATGTGGGCCGGACTCTCGTGCTTCCTCTCGAGTGGAGACGGGTATGTCGGGGAACTTCTTGAGTTGCAGCAAGGGTGTGAAGGACCCTTTGGAAGTTCCAGAGGTTAGGTGTGATTAGCCTCGAGACACCTCAGCGGAAATGGGTCTCATCTCGCCTGGAAGGTAGAACCTCCTGATTTTCTCGAGTTGTGCAGGTGCTCTCGACTTACGACGTGGACCTCAGGGACCCGCTCTCATGGCCTCAGGAAAGGCCAGTCCCCATGCGAGTTGCTCGGGGGCCTATCGGGATTCCTCTCCCGTCGATGCCGGGGCCTAAGACCTTGTGTGGAGTCGTTTGCGGAACCTGAGGATTCCTCTCCAGGGCTGGCATGGATCTTGGGGTAATTTTGGAGTCTCCCCAGGGGAGTCAGTGCACGTCTCGAGTGGGGGAATACACGTGCGCTTTCCTCCCCAGCTCTAGCAGCCGTGTCACGCTTCCCGTCGAGTGGATCAAGGGATCTGTGGCTTTCCCTAGAGGCTTTCCCACAGGGCTGTCCCACGTGTCACCGTGCAGTGAGTCGATCCTCGGCTTGAAAGTCGAGGCAGTGCAGGGAAAACAGGTGTCCTGGATTGGACGGAGACATCTGTGGGACTCTGGGAATGGTGGCACGACCCTGGAGTTCCTCTCGCCTTTCCTGTGGAGAGCGCCTCCTCTTGAGATGCGACGGAAACGCCGGGAATTCTTTCCCGACCACGCAGGGAAAGGATCCCTCCTCTCGAACTTGGAGGCGGAAACGGGGCTCCTCTGGATGTGGCCGGGACTCTCGTGCTTCCTCTCGAGTGGAGACGGGTATGTCGGGGAACTTCTTGAGTTGCAGCAAGGGTGTGAAGGACCCTTTGGAATTCCAGAGTTTAGGTGTGTTTTGAGTCGAGACGCCTTAGCGGAAACGGGCCTCATCTCCCCTGGAGGGGAGAATCTTCTGGATTTTTTCGAGTTGCGGTAGGTGCTCTCGCCTTACGACGGTGACCACTGGGACCCGCTCTGGTGGCCTCAGGAAAGGCCAGTCCCCATGCGAGTTGCTCGGGAGCCTCTCGGGATTCCTCTCCCGTCGATGCCAGGGCCTAAGACCTTGTGTGGAGTCGGTGCCTGCCGGGGTCCAGCCCCGGTGGATCCAGGGAATTCGAAGGGTCGACGGCGTTGGCTTGGAAAGACTTGTTTGTTTATTAATGTAAGATTAGATTAAGAAACTATAGTGTAGTAAAAAGATTAAGTGGAGGAAGAGGGCTGAATAGCTTGGTTTATGCGGAAGGCCAATAAAATTCCAGACAAGGAATTTGCACCATGTACGTTGGGCCACCGGCGCCCGCTTGAATATCTAAGGGTGCCTCGCCTTAAGCTCCCTTTCGTGCGGGTCTTAACAGCCGGGGCAAGTAAGTAGACCTGGCGATCCTCCGCGCCCCAGATGGAGATTCAGCCTGAAGTTAAAGTAAAGAGCAGAGAGAGGGAAGGGGAGAGAAGAAGAGAGAGAGAGAGACATGGGGGGAGCCAGAGTCCCAAGCAACCAGGCCGAGAGACTAGTTCGAGAAACTGGCCCCCATCCTTTATTGTTCAGAAGGCCTTTTATACTTTTGATAAAACACCGAGATCAATGGGTAACACAAAATTATGTAGCGTTCGCAACCCAGATTCTTTCCGTATATCATTTTGTATACAAAAGGTCTCAGGTGATTTACATTATCTTTTGGCCAAGAGGACTTGTTAACACTTTTTGGCTCTCTTCCTTAATGAATGTTAATTTTGTTTCCCCTGAAGTTTTTTTTTTTTTTAATCTGCATCTCCTTAAAGCATTAAAGTTACATCTCTTATAGAACAAAGGTGCAGTGGGATATAACAAAGAAGGTACTTAACTCAAAGATCTAATGTTGCTAATACCAGATCTACTACTTGTTTTTCTATATACCAACTATATCTAAAAATAAAGGATAGGAAAATTTGGCAGCAAGCATTGACCCAAAAAATGAAACCTTTAATCAGTCCTATTCTAAAGATTTTGACTCCTCGGAAGCTCCTACATTCCTAGGATGTTTTAAGCTTCCTGTGCCTCCTGCGGTCAGGAGGCCTCAAACAATCACATGCGCAGCTGTACGAGTCCTGCAGGCAGGCTAGAAAGCCATCGGAGGGGTTTTTGTATTGAAACACTCTTTCAAATGCAGAAGACTAAAGCCCTGAATTGACTTTTTCCAGAAAATGTCAGAAGAGTGGAAAAGCAGAGCACAAAAGCCGGCAGATTTTTGTTGGGGTACGTGCTTAGGAATTTGCAGAGGGGTCCCTGAAGTCTGAGCACGCCTTGCGTATGTCAGCTTCCTTCCTCATGACCTTGTCACGGGCGGGATTCCTCACACTGGCTCCCAGCATCTCACCCTTTTTTATTTTTAAATAATTAATTATTTATGTTTAAAATCAGGTGCAGTTTGGTCGCGAGATTCCGAATGCTCTGCCGAAGAATCTAGACAATACAGGGAAGAATGATTACGAGGAGCAAGATTATAAAGAGTAGACAGAATAGTCTTTCCAGAAATGAAGTTAGAGAAAGTGTGGAAAAAGTCATTGGCTTCTCCTGCGGTGGTAAAATCTAATCGGGAGTGTTCCAAGGTCTGAATCTGGTTATGCAGTTTCCCTAAGTCTAAACTAATATCTGAGCTGTTCCAAAACACCTAAAACTTGATTTTTTAACATATTGGGCATTTACACTTGTTGAGTCAATGACCGCTCCCAAGTAACAATAACAGTTATTGTAACACAGCAAGAACATAATTATCATATCAATAAGTTGTTACAGTTACAGGACATCTTTAAAACCACAAAAGAGCAGACCATTACTTTGAGGAGTTAAACAAGATGAAAACATCCATGGTTCACAAGTCGCTACATTAGGTACCTTAAGTTTTCTGGAATCATTGGTGAAAAGAAGAACATTAAGGAGAGGATAGACAAGCCAAAATAGAGTAAATAGAGTCATTTTCTGGTTGGAGTTTGCGCTGCAGCAGCTGTTAGTCCCGCCGGGATCTTGATGTTTCTTTTGCCTCTTCTGCCGGTGGGAGCAGCGGCCTTCACCCCGCCCTCTGACACTGGCGCTGTTACGGGGCTGCGAGTGCGGTGCACTGGGTTCCGTCAGTCAGGCTGGCCCCGCCCGCAGCTTTTGGTGCACGGCTGTTTCCCGCGGCGGTGGCGGCAGAGAAGTTCCCTTTTTCTTTTGTGGCGAATCAGTCTGTCCGGGATCCAAATTGACGAATCTGCACCCTGTGGAAAAAATATAAACACTTCCTCGACCCGCCAGCAAATTCTGGGTCGGGATCTTTTTGTTATCTGGAGATCTTTTTGCTTTTACCAATGGCTTTTATTTTACTGTTCCAAACGAATCAGCATTTAACTTATTACAAAGAGAACATGTTGTAAAAATCTGATGGGGGAAAACTATACTTAATTTCTCCTTTTTTAATTTTTGAATTAACAAAGCACGTGAGGGTAAATGATGCAAGATCTGATCACAAGAATTTCCTATAGCAATCTGCCAATCATCAAACATTTGAAAAGCATCAAGTTGTTTTTTGTTATATGGAATTACAATTTTTGATGGCTCTTTACTAAACAATTTAATAAATCAGTATGCTTGAATTAATCTTTTAAATTAATATGGCAGTAATTTTTTTCTTAGGCAGAGGCCATTGTTCCACCAAGTTGGGATAAGATAAAACTATTTTTGGGGGGGGTCATTAGATGGAACCAATGGGCCTTCTTGTCACAAGCATCCTGTAGGTATACATTTGTGGCAAGAATAATTTAATCTCCTTTTTTTGGCAATATTAATCTTAATTAACTGATCATTTAAAAGCCTCATTCACTTTAACGAAAGCCAACTGTGTCACACTAGTCAACTTTTTCTTAGAACTGGGATTAGGATTGTTATTTTTTCAGCAATCAAACAAAAAGGCTTTAAATCTACAAAAGTCAGTTTTAAATGTGGGCATATCCAATTAATATCACCTAATAATTTTTGAAATCATTTAAAGTTAGTAAACAATCTCTCAGCAGCTTTAAAAGGACATTATCAGTTTTAAAACTTTTGGCAGACCCAAATATAAGAAGCAAGAAAAGCTTTTTTAATGATCTTTATAACCCAAATCTGGTCTATAGCCTTTTAGATGACAAGTAACCATTTAATCTTTAGCTTGAATACTTCCAGCAACGGGGAGCTCACTATTCACCAAGGTTTTAAACTCTCTCTCACCTCTTACTCTATAGCATTTTTATCCTGCATACCACCTTTTCTAATCCCACCAACTCCTTTTCAGTAGTATATGTTGGCCAGGAGCTGCCGCTAGTCTCTCAGCAATGTAAGAAACGTCTTGTCTATTGTCTAACAGCCATGACATTTTATATCTTTAAAAAATCTTTTAAAGGCCTAGAAGCTGCAATTTTTTGCACCCAAAAAGCTAGATCTAGATCCTCTGGGGCTTTTTTTTGTCTGGTTTTTCTGTCTGGTAATAAGGTAAAAGCAAAAGCTGTGCTATTTTTTAATTTTAATTGCACAGTTTTAGCAGGTGGCGATATCAAAACTTCAATTTTTTTAGTATAATCAGAATTTACTACACAAGACACTACCTGAAATTTTTTGAAAAGAAAGCAAGCTATGCCCCAGCACAAGTCTTACAATGTCCTCAGGCAGGGGACTAGCCACTGGAATCTGAGTCAGGAGTTATTATTATTGAGGTGGTGGAACTGGAGGTCCAGGCCTGAGCATACCTGGGGGGTTGTTTGGTACGGCTTGTTATCTCTGTTTAGGCAAGGACATTTTGGCAAAAAATGTTCTATTTGGCCTCAAGAGAAACATTTTGCATTTGTAAAGTCCTTTTTATACGAATATTTTTCTTTCTTTTTCCTGTTTTTCTTCCTTTTTTTTTTTTTCTCTCTTTTTTTTTTTTTTTTTTTTTGGGTGAGGCCCCTCCTGAGGGGATTCTATGCAAGGAGCAAGCTCTGTTTTAAAAGCTCTTTTGCTCAAAAATATTGTCACTATCCTTTTCAAACTTAAGCAATGTTCTGGGAGGCTTTGGATATAGAGTGGGGAGTTCTTAAGCCCTGGGGAGGCGCAAGCAGAGGTTGCAGTGAGTCGCCTTAAATAAGATAACTTTTTTAAGGTGTTGGTTGTGTAGAGGGAGGGGGGCTCTCCAGGGCGCTCGGCCGCTGCGTCCTATAAGCACCCTCCTTCCTCGGGAGGAAGAGTACAGTCTCTCTCCTTTTGTTTGCCAATGGGCAGAAAATATGATCTGCGTAAAAGGTGGAGACCCACTACTGATCCACTGCTATAGTCTCTCCATAGGCTACCTAACTAACAGCCTCATGACGGGGGTCCAGAACATTTGTAATAATATTTTACAGAGCAAAAGCATTTACAGGCCCATGCAAAGTATAATTAGTTTTTAGCTGTTTTATTACCTTTATCCAAGTATCTAAATCTCTTTTCTGGAAACCAAGGACATTGGTCTCGAAACACTAGCCTTTTAATCTTTAATTTGTCTTTTTTGTTTAACAGTTACAAAATTACTTGTATAAAGAGGTGTCATTGTTTTGAGTCATTGTTACCCGTGTCAGAAAATTAAGAGTTATAGAAAAGTCTGCCTTGACAAAAAGGTTTTACCTTAGCCAAGGGGGGTTTTGTTTTAAACCCTAAGATAGCAGGTTTCTTTTCAACCTCTAGAGCACCAGGTTTCTCTTAAACCCTTGAACACTTCCCACTCGTCCTCACACTGTCTGTCCTACAGGGGGGTCGGCGGCACCCTGAGTGGGGTCCTAGCCGTCCCGAACACTCAAAACTGGGGGAGTACCCGAAAGTACTCCGGGGGGAGTGATTAAGTCACTCCGGGGGGAGCAACAGAGAGTGCTCCGGGGGGAGCAACAGAGAGTGCTCCGGGGGGAGCTTTTGCTCCGAGGAACCTACCTTCGAATAGCCTGTTCCGGACACCACTTGCCGGGGTCCAGCCCCGGTGGATCCAGGGAATTCGAAGGGTGGACGGCGTTGGCGTGGAAAGACTTGTTTGTTTATTAATGTAAGATTAGATTAAGAAACTATAGTGTAGTAAGAAGATTAAGTGGAGGAAGAGGGCTGAATAGCTTGGTTTACGCGGAAGGACCAATAAAATTCCAGACAAGGAATTTGCACCATCTACGTTGGGCCACCGGCGCCCGACTTGAATATCTAAGGGTGCCTCGCCTTAAGCTCCCTTTCGTGCGGGTCTTAACAGCCGGGGCAAGTAAGTAGACCTGGCGAGCCTCCGCGCCCCAGATGGAGATTCAGCCTGAAGTTAAAGTAAAGAGCAGAGAGAGGGAAGGGGAGAGAAGAAGAGAGAGAGAGAGACATGGGGGGAGCCAGAGTCCCAAGAAACCAGACCGAGAGGACTAGGTTCGAGAAACTGGTCCCCCCATCCTTTATTGTTCAGAAGGCCTTTTATACTTTTGATAAAACACGGAGATCAATGGGTAACGCAAAATTATGTAGCAGTTCGCAACCCAGATTCTTTCCGTATATCATTTTGTATACAAAAGGTCTCAGGTGATTTACATTATCTTTTGGACAAGAGGCTTGTTAACACTTTTTGGCTCTCTTCCTTAATGAATGTTAATTTTGTTTCCCCTGAAGTGTTTTTTTTTTTAATCTGCATCTCCTTAAAGCATTAAAGTTACATCTCTATAGAACAAAGGTGCAGTGGGATATAACAAAGAAGGTACTTAACTCAAAGATCTAATGTTGCTAATACCAGGTCTACTACTTGTTTTTCTATATACCAACTATATCTAAAAATAAAGGATATGAAAATTTGGCAGCAAGCATTGACCCAAAAAATGAAACCTTTAATCAGTCCTATTCTAAAGATTTTGACTCCTCGGAAGCTGCCTACATTCCTAGGATGTTTTAAGCTTCCTGTGCCTCCTGCGGTCAGGAGGCCTCAAACAATCACATGCAGCTGTACGAGTCCTGCAGGCAGGCTAGAAAGCCATCGAGGGGTTTTTGGATTGAAACACTCTTTCAAATGCAGAAGACTAAAGCCCTGAATTGACTTTTTCCAGAAAATGTCAGAAGAAAGCAGAGCACAAAGCCAGATTTTTTCGGTACATGCTTAGGAATTTTCAGATCCTGAAGTCTGAGCATGCCTGCGTTTCAGCTTCCTTCCCTCCTTGTCACGCCCTCCCGCAGGCCCCCGCGCACCTCAGCCCGCTCTGGAGGCTCAGAGGCAGTCCATGCGATGCCGTGGGATCCCGCCGTGACAAGGTCAGAGGAAGGAAGCTGCATCGCAAGGATGGCTGTCTTCAGAGACCCTTGATCCTAGCAGTAACAATCTCCTTTTCTCTGCTTTCCTTCTGACATTTCTGGAAAAAGTCAATTCAGGGCTTTAGTCTTCTGCATTTGAAAGAGTGTTTCAATCCAAAAACCCTCGATGGCTTTCTAGCCTGCCTGCAGGACTCGTACAGCTGCGCATGTGATTGTTTGAGGCCTCCTGACCGCAGGAGGCACAGGAAGCTTAAAACATCCTAGGAATGTAGGCAGCTTCCGAAGGAGTCAAAATCTTTAGAATAGGACTGATTAAAGGTTTCATTTTTTGGGTCAATGCTTGCTGCCAATATTTTCATATCCTTTATTTTTAGATATAGTTGGTATATAGAAAAACAAGTAGTAGACCTGGTATTAGCAACATTAGATCTTTGAGTTAAGTACCTTCTTTGTTATATCCCACTGCACCTTTGTTCTATAGAGATGTAACTTTAATGCTTTAAGGAGATGCAGATTAAAAAAAAAAAACACTTCAGGGGAAACAAAATTAACATTCATTAAGGAAAAGAGCCAAAAAGTGTTAACAAGCCTCTTGTCCAAAAGATAATGTAAATCACCTGAGACCTTTTGTATACAAAATGATATACGGAAAGAATCTGGGTTGCGAACTGCTACATAATTTTGCGTTACCCATTGATCTCCGTGTTTTATCAAAAGTATAAAAGGCCTTCTGAACAATAAAGGATGGGCGGCCAGTTTTCTCGAACTAGTCTCTCGGTCCTGGTTTCTTGGGACTCTGGCTCCCCCCATGTCTCTCTCTCTCTCTTCTTCTCTCCCCTTCCCTCTCTCTGCTCTTTACTTTAACTTCAGGCTGAATCTCCATCTGGGGCGCGGAGGCTCGCCAGGTCTACTTACTTGCCCCGGCTGTTAAGACCCGCACGAAAGGGAGCTTAAGGCGAGGCACCCTTAGATATTCAAGTCGGGCGCCGGTGGCCCAACGTAGATGGTGCAAATTCCTTGTCTGGAATTTTATTGGCCTTCCGCGTAAACCAAGCTATTCAGCCCTCTTCCTCCACTTAATCTTCTTACTACACTATAGTTTCTTAATCTAATCTTACATTAATAAACAAACAAGTCTTTCCACGCCAACGCCGTCCACCCTTCGAATTCCCTGGATCCACCGGGGCTGGACCCCGGCAAGTGGTGTCCCGGAACAGGCTATTCGAAGGTAGGTTCCTCGGAGCAAAAGCTCCCCCCGGAGCACTCTCTGTTGCTCCCCCCGGAGCACTCTCTGTTGCTCCCCCCGGAGTGACTTAATCACTCCCCCCGGAGTACTTTCGGGTACTCCCCCAGTTTTGAGTGTTCGGGACGGCTAGGACCCCACTCAGGGTGCCGCCGACCCCCCTGTAGGACAGACAGTGTGAGGACGAGTGGGAAGTGTTCAAGGGTTTAAGAGAAACCTGGTGCTCTAGAGGTTGAAAAGAAACCTGCTATCTTAGGGTTTAAAACAAAACCCCCCTTGGCTAAGGTAAAACCTTTTTGTCAAGGCAGACTTTTCTATAACTCTTAATTTTCTGACACGGGTAACAATGACTCAAAACAATGACACCTCTTTATACAAGTAATTTTGTAACTGTTAAACAAAAAAGACAAATTAAAGATTAAAAGGCTAGTGTTTCGAGACCAATGTCCTTGGTTTCCAGAAAAGAGATTTAGATACTTGGATAAAGGTAATAAAACAGCTAAAAACTAATTATACTTTGCATGGGCCTGTAAATGCTTTTGCTCTGTAAAATATTATTACAAATGTTCTGGACCCCCGTCATGAGGCTGTTAGTTAGGTAGCCTATGGAGAGACTATAGCAGTGGATAGTAGTGGGTCTCCACCTTTTACGCAGATCATATTTTCTGCCATTGGCAAACAAAAGGAGAGAGACTGTACTCTTCCTCCCGAGGAAGGAGGGTGCTTATAGGACGCAGCGGCCGAGCGCCCTGGAGAGCCCCCTCCCCTCTACACAAACCAAACATTAAAAAAAGGTATCTTATTTAAGGCAATCACTGCAACCTCTGCTTGCGCCTCCCCAGGGCTTAAGAACTCCCCACTCTATATCCAAAGGCCTCCCAGAACATTGCTTAAGTTTGAAAAGGATAGTGAAAATATTTTTGAGCAAAAGAGCTTTTAAAACAGAGCTTGCTCCTTGCATAGAATCCCCTCAGGAGGGGCCTCACCCAAAAAAAAAAAAAAAAAAAAGGAGAAAAAAAAAAAAAAGGAAGAAAAACAGAAAAAAGAAAGAAAATATATTCGTAATAAAAAGGACTTTACAAATGCAAAATGTTTCTCTTGAGGCCAAATAGAACATTTTTTTGGCCACAAATGTCCTGCTAAACAGAGATAACAAGCCGTACCAAACAACCCCAGGTATCTCAGGCCTGGACCTCAGTTCCACCCACCTCAATAATAATAACTCCTGACTCAGATTCCAGTGGCTAGTCCCCTGCCTGAGGAACATTGTAAGACTTGTGCTGGGGCATAGCTTGCTTTCTTTTCAAAAAATTTCAGTAGTGTCTTGTGTAGTAAATTCTGGTTATACTGAAAAAAATTGAAGTTTTGATATCGCCACCTGCTAAAACTGTGCAATTAAAATTAAAAAATAGCACAGCTTTTGCTTTTACCTTATTACCAGACAGAAAAACCAAAAAAAAAAAAGCCCCAGAGGATCTAGATCTAGCTTTTTGGGTGCAAAAAATTGCAGCTTCTAGGCCTTTAAAAGATTTTTTAAAGATATAAAATGTCATGGCTGTTAGACAATAGACAAGACGTTTCTTACATTGCTGAGAGACTAGCGCAGCTCCTGGCCAACATATACTACTGAAAAGGAGTTGGTGGATTAGAAAAGGTGGTATGCAGGATAAAAATGCTATAGAGTAAGAGGTGAGAGAGAGTTTAAAACCTTGGTGAATAGTGAGCTCCCCGTTGCTGGAAGTATTCAAGCAAAGATTAAATGGTTACTTGTCATCTAAAAGGCTATAGACCAGATTTGGGTTATAAAAAGATCATTAAAAAAGCTTTTCTTGCTTCTTATATTTGGGTCTGCCAAAAGTTTTAAAAACTGATAATGTCCTTTTAAAGCTGCTGAGAGATTGTTTACTAACTTTAAATGATTTCCAAAAATTATTAGGTGATATTAATTGGATATGCCCACATTTAAAACTGACTTTTGTAGATTTAAAGCCTTTTGTTTGATTGCTGAAAAAAAACAATCCTAATCCAGTTCTAAGAAAAAGTTGACTAGTGTGACACAGTTGGCTTTCGTTAAAGTGAATGAGGCTTTAAATGATCAGTTAATTAAGATTAATATTGCCAAAAAAGGAGATTAAATTATTCTTGCCCACAAAATGTATACCTACAGGATGCTTGTGACAAGAAGGCCCATTGGTTCCATCTAATGACCCCAAAAAATAGTTTTATCTTATCCCAACTTGGTGGAACAATGGCCTCTGCCTAAGAAAAATTACTGACATATTAAATTTAAAAGATTAATTCAAGCATACTGATTTATTAAATTGTTTAGTAAAGAGCCATCAAAAATTGTAATTCCATATAACAAAAAACAACTTGATGCTTTTCAAATGTTTGATGATTGGC
>NW_017217203.1:0-12696 GCF_001704415.2 Capra hircus | reverse complement strand
ATTGGCCAGATTGCTATAGGAAATTCTTGTGATCAGATCTTGCATCATTTACCCTCACGTGCTTTGTTAATTCAAAAATTAAAAAAGGAGAAATTAAGTATAGTTTTCCCCCATCAGATTTTACAACATGTTCTCTTTGTAATAAGTTAAATGCTGATTCGTTTGGAACAGTAAAATAAAAAGCCATTGGTAAAGCAAAAAGATCTCCAGATAACAAAAGATCCCGACCCAGAATTTTGCTGCGGGTCGAGGAAGTGTTTATATTTTTTCCACAGGGTGCAGATTCGTCAATTTGGATCCCAGACAGACTGATTCGCCACAAAAGAAAAAGGGAACTTCTCTGCCGCCACCGCCGCGGGAAACAGCCGTGCACCAAAAGCTGCGGGCGGGGCCAGCCTGACTGACGGAACCCAGTGCCACCGCACTCGCAGCCCCGTTACAGCGCCAGTGTCAGAGGGCGGGGGTGAAGGCCGCTGCTCCCACCGGCAGAAGAGGCAAAAGAAACATCAAGATCCCGCGGGACTAACAGCTGCTGCAGCGCAAACTCCAACCAGAAAATGACTCTATTTACTCTATTTTGGCTTGTCTATCCTCTCCTTATGTTCTTCTTTTCACCAATGATTCCAGAAAAACTTAACGTACTAATGTAGCACTTGTGAACCATGGATGTTTTCATCTTGTTTAACTCCTCAAAGTAATGTCTGCTCTTTTGTGGTTTTTAAAGATGTCCTGTAACTGTAACAACTTATTGATATGATAATTATGTTCTTGCTGTGTTACAATAACTGTTATTGTTACTATGGCAGCGGTCATTGACTCAACAAGTGTAAATGCCCAATATGTTAAAAAATCAAGTTTTAGGTGTTTTGGAACAGCTCAGATATTAGTTTAGACTTAGGGAAACTGCATAACCAGATTCAGACCTTGGAACACTCCCGATTAGATTTTACCCACCGCAGGAGAAGCCAATGACTTTTTCCACACTTTCTCTAACTTCATTTCTGGAAAGACTATTCTGTCTACTCTTTTATAATCTTGCTCCTCGTAATCATTCTTCCCTGTATTGTCTAGATTCTTCGGCAGAGCATTCGGAATCTCGCGACCGAACTGCACCTGATTTTAAACAAAAATAATTAATTATTTAAAATAAAAAAGGGTGAGATGCTGGGAGCCAGTGTGAGGAATCCCGCCCGTGACAAGGTCATGAGGAAGGAAGCTGACATACGCAAGGCGTGCTCAGACTTCAGGGACCCCTCTGCAAATTCCTAAGCACGTACCCCAACAAAAATCTGCCGGCTTTTCTGCTCTCTGCTTTTCCACTCTTCTGACATTCTCTGGAAAAAGTCAAATCAGGGCTTTAGTCTTCTGCATTTGAAAGAGTGTTTCAATCCAAAAACCCCTCCGATGGCTTTCTAGCCTGCCTGCAGGACTCGTACAGCTGCGCATGTGATTGTTTGAGGCCTCCTGACCGCAGGAGGCACAGGAAGCTTAAAACATCCTAGGAATGTAGGAGCTTCCGAGGAGTCAAAATCTTTAGAATAGGACTGATTAAAGGTTTCATTTTTTGGGTCAATGCTTGCTGCCAAATTTTCATATCCTTTATTTTTAGATATAGTTGGTATATAGAAAAACAAGTAGTAGACCTGGTATTAGCAACATTAGATCTTTGAGTTAAGTACCTTCTTTGTTATATCCCACTGCACCTTTGTTCTATAGAGATGTAACTTTAATGCTTTAAGGAGATGCAGATTAAAAAAAAAACACTTCAGGGGAAACAAAATTAACATTCATTAAGGAAGAGAGCCAAAAAGTGTTAACAAGACTCTTGGCCAAAAGATAATGTAAATCACCTGAGACCTTTTGTATACAAACTGATATACGGAAAGAATCTGGGTTGTGAACGCTACATAATTTTTGTGTTACCCATTGATCTCCGTGTTTTATCAAAAGTATAAAAAGGCCTTCTGAACAATAAAGGATGGGGGCCAGTTTCTCGAACTAGTCTCTCGGCCTGGTTTCTTGGACTCTGGCTCCCCCCATGTCTCTCTCTCTCTCTTCTTCTCTCCCCTTCCCTCTCTCTGCTGTTTACTTTAACTTCAGGCTGAATCTCCATCTGGGGCGCGGGAGGCTCGCCAGGTCTACTTACTTGCCCCGGCTGTTAAGACCCGCACGAAAGGGAGCTTAAGGCGAGGCACCCTTAGATATTCAAGCGTGAGCGGTGGCCCAACGTAGATGGTGCAAATTCCTTGTCTGGAATTTTATTGGCCTTCCGCGTAAACCAAGCTATTCAGCCCTCTTCCTCCACTTAATCTTCTTACTACACTATAGTTTCTTAATCTAATCTTACATTAATAAACAAACAAGTCTTTCCACGCCAACGCCGTCCACCCTTCGAATTCCCTGGATCCACCGGGCTGGACCCCGGCAGGCACCGACTCCACACAAGGTCTTAGGCCCTGGCATCGACGGGAGAGGAATCCGAGAGGCCCCCGAGCAACTCGCAAGGGGACTGGCCTTTCCTGAGGCCACCAGAGCGGGTCCCAGCGGGTCCCCGTCGTAAGGCGAGAGCACGTACCGCAACTCGAAAAAATCCAGGAGATTCTCCCCTCCAGGGAGATGAGGCCCATTTCCGCTAAGGCGTCTCGACTCTAGACACACCTAACTCTGGAATTCCAAAGGATCCTTCACACCCTTGCTGCAACTCAAGAAGTTCCCCAACATACCCGTCTCCACTCGAGAGGAAGCACGAGAGTCACGCCCACATCCAGAGGAGCCCCGTTTCTGCCTCCAAGTTCGAGAGGAGGGATCCTTTTGCTGCGTGGTCGGGAAAGAATTCCCGGCGGTTCCCGTCGCATCTCAAGAGGAGGCGCTGTCCACAGGAAAGGCGACAAGAACTCCAGGGTCGTGCCACCATTCCCAGAGTCCCCCAGATGTCTCAGTCCATTCCAGGGAAGCCTGTTTCCCCGGCACTGCCTTCGACTTTCAAACCGAGGATCGACTGACACCACGGTGGCACGTGGGACATCACTGGGGGAAAGCATCGTTGGAAAGCCTGGTGGGAAAGCCTGGTGGGAAAGCCTAATGGGAAAGCCTCGAGGGAAAGCCACAGATCCCTTGATCCAAGCGAAGGGAAGCGTGACACTGCTGCTACAGCTCGGGAGGAAAGCGCACTTGCATGTCCACACTCGAGACCAGGAGTGACTCCCCTGGGGAGACTACAGAAGTACCCCAAGATCCATGTCAGCCCTGGAGAGGAATCCTCAGGTTCCGGCCACAGACTCCACACAAGGACTTAGGCCCCGGCATCGAGGGGAGAGGAATCCCGAGAGGCCCCCGAGCAACTCGTATGGGGACCTGCCTTTCCTGAGGCCACCAGAGCGGGATCCTGATGTCCCCGTTGTAAGTCGAGAGCACCTGCCGCAACTCGAGAAAATCCAGGAGGTTCTCCCTTCCAGGCGAGATGAGGCCCTTTCCGCTGAGGCATCTCGAGGCTAATCACACCAAACCTCTGGAACTTCCAAAGGGCCCTTCACACACTTGCTAAAACTAAAGAAGTTCGCCGACATACCCGTCTTCACTCGAGAGGAAGCACGAGAGTCCCGCCCACATCTAGAGGAACCCCGTTTCCGCCTCCTAGCACGAGAGGAGGTATCCTTTGCCTGATTGGTCGGGAAAGAATTCCCGGCGTTCCCGTCGCATCTCAAGAGGAGGCACTCTCCACAGGAAAGGCCAGCGGAACTCCAGGGTCGTGCCACAATTCCCAGAGTCCCCCAGATGTCTCAGTCCATTCCAGGGAAACCTGTTTCCCTACACTGCCTCGAATTTCAGGACGAGGATCCACTCACACCACGGTGGCACGTGGGACAGCCCTTTGGGAAATACTTGAGGGAAAGCCACAGATCCCTTGATCCATGCCGAAGAGAAGCGTGACACTGCTGCTACAGCTCAGGAGGAAAGCGCACCTGCATGCCCCCACTCGAGACGAGGACTGACTCCCCTGGGGAGACTCCAGAAGTACCCCAAGATCTATGTCAGCACTGGAGAGGAATCCTCAGGTTCCGGCACCGACTCCACACAAGGTCTTAGGCCCCGGGATCGACGGGAGAGAAATCCCGAGAGGCCCCGAGCAACTCCCATGGGGACTGGCCTTTCCTGAGGCCACCAGAGCGGGGTCCCTGAGGACCCCGTCGTAAGTCGAGAGCACCTGAACCAACTCAAGAAAATGCAGGAGGTTCTCCCCTCCAGGGGAGATGAGGCCCATTTCCTCTGAGGCGTCCCCAGGCTAATTAAACCTAACCTCTGGAACTTCCAAAGGGTCCTTCACACCCTTGCTACAACTCAAGAAGTTCCCCGACATACCCGTCTCCACTCGAGAGGAAGCACGAGAGTCCCGCCCACATCCAGAGGAGCCCCGTTTCCGCCTCATAGCTCGAGAGGAGGGATCTTTCCCTGTGTGGTCGGGAAAGAATTCCTGGAGTTCCCATCGCATCTCAAGAGGAGGCGCTCTCCACAGGAAAGGAGAGAGGAACTCCAGGGTCGTGCCACCATTCCAGAGTCCCCCAGATGTCTCAGTGCATTCCAGGGAAACCTGTTTACCCTGCACTGCCTCGACTTTCAAGCCGAGGATCGACTCACACCACGGTGGCACGTGGGACAGCCCTGTGGGAAAGACTCGAGGGAAAGCCTCGTGGGAAAGCCTCGAGGGAAGCCACAGTTGCTTTGATCAAACCGAAGGGAAGTGTGACACTGCTGCTACAGCTCGGGAGGAAAGCGCACGTGCAAGCCCCCACTCGAGACGAGGACTGACTCCCCTGGGGAGACTCCAGAAGTACCCCAAGATCCACGTCAGCACTGGAGAGGAATCCTCACGTTCTGGCACCGACTCCAAACAAGGTCTTAGGCCCCGGCATCGTCGGGAGAGGAATCCGGAGAGGTCCCGAGTGACTAGCATGGGGACTGGCCTTTCTTGAGGATATCAGAGCGGGTCCCTGAGATCCCCGTCATAAGTCGAGAGCACCTGCCGCAACTCGAGAAATTCCAGGAGGTTCTCCTCTTCAGGCGAGATGAGGCCCATTTCCTCTGAGGTGTTCCCAGGCTAATCACACCTAAACTCTGGAACTTCCAAAACGACCTTCACACCCTTGCTGCAACACAAGAAGATCCCCGACATACCCGTCTCCACTCGAGAGGAAGCACGAGAGTCCCGCCCACATCCAGAGGAGCCCGGTTTCCGCCTCCTAGCTCGAGAGGACGGATCCTTTTCCCCGCGTTGTCGGGAAAGAATTCCCGGCGTTCCCATTGCATCTCAAGTGGAGGCGCTCTCCACAGGAAAGGCGAGAGGAACTCCAGGGACGTGCCACCATTCCAAGAGTCCCCCAGATGCCTCAGTCCATTCCAGGGAAATCAGTTTTCCCTGCACATGCCTCGACTTTTCAAGCCGAGGATCGACTCACAACACGGTGGCACGTGGGACAGACCTGTGGGAAAGCCTCAGGGGGAAAGCCTTTTGGGAAAGCCTCGAGGGGAATGCCCCAGATGCCTTGTTCCACGCGAAGGGAAGCGTGACATTGCTGCTACAGCTCGGGGAGTAAAGGGCACGTGCATGACCCAACTCGAGACGAGGATTGACTTCCCTGGGGAGATTCCAGAAGTACCCAAAGATCCATGTCAGCACTGGAGAGGAATCCTCAGGTCCTGGCACCGACTCCACACAAGGTCTTAGGCCCCGATATCGACTGGAGAGGAATCCCGAGAGACCCCCGGAGTAACTCGCAAGGAAATTTCCTTTACCGATGCCACCAGGGCGCGTCCCTGAGGTCCCCGTCGTAAGTCCAGTGCACCTGACACAACTCGAGAAAATCCAAGAGGTTCTGCCCTCCAGGCGAGATGAGGCCCATTTCCGCTGAGGCGTCCTGAGGCTAATCACACCTGACCTCTGGAACTTCCAAAGGATCATTCACACCTTTGCTGCAACTCAAGAAAGTTTCCCTGACATACCCGTCTCCACTCGGGAGGAAGCACGAGAGTCCCGACCACATCCAGAGGAGGCCCGTTTCCACCTCCTAGCTCGAGAGGAGGGATCCTTTCCCTGCTTGCTCGAGAAAGAATTCCCGGCGTTCCTGTCGCAACTCAAGAGGAGGCGCTCTCCACAGGAAAGGCGAGAGGAACTCTGGGGTCATGCCAGCATTCCCAGAGTCCCCCAGATGTCTCAGTCCATTCCAGGGAAACCTGTTTTCTCTGCACTGTTTTGACTTTCAAGCCGAGGATAGACTCACACCACGGTGGCACGTGGGACAGCCCTGTGGGAAAGCCTCGTGGGAAAGCCTCGAGGGAATGCCACAGATCCCTTGTTCCACGTGAAGGAAAGGGTGACACTGCGGCTACAGCTCGGGAGGAAATCGCACGTGCATGCCCCCACTCGAGACGAGGACTGACTCCGCTGGGGAGACTCCAGAAGTACCCCAAGATCCATGTCAGAAACTGGAGAGGAAACCTCAGGTCTGGCCACCGACTCCACACAAGGTCTTAGGCCCCCGATATCGACTGGAGAGGAATCCCGAGAGACCCCCGAGAGGCCCCCGAGCAACTCGCAAGGGGACTGGCCTTTCCTGAGGCCACCAGAGCGGGTCCCTGAGGTCCCCGTCGTAAGTCGAGAGCACCTGCCTTAACTCGAGAAAATCCAGGAGGTTCTCCCCTCCAGGCGAGATGAGGCCCATTTCCGCTGAGGGCGTCTCGAGGCTAATCACACCTAAACTCTGGAACTTCCAAAGGGTCCTTCACACCCTTGCTGGAACTCAAGAAGTTCCGCAACATTCCCGACTCCACTCGAGAGGAAGCACGAGAGTCCCGCCCACATCCAGAGGAGCCCCGTTTCCGCCTCGTAGCTCGAGAGGAGGGATCCTTTCCCTGCGTGGTCGGGAAAGAATTCCCGGCGTTCCCGTCACATCTCAAGAGGAGGCGCTAACCACAGGAAAGGCGAGAGGAACTCCAGGGTCGTGCCACCATTCCCAGAGTCGCCCAGATGTCTCAGTCCATTCCAGGGAAACCTGTATTCCCTGCCACTGCCTCAACTTTCAAGCCGAGGATCGACTCACACCACCGGTGGCACGTGGGACATCCCAGTGGGAAAGCCTCATGGGAAAACCTCGTGGGAAAGCCTCGAGGGGAAAGCCACAGATCCCTTGATCCACTCGAAGGGAAGTGTGACACTGCTGCTACAGCTGGGGAGGAAAGCGCATGTGCATGCCCCCCACTCGAGACCGAGGACTGACTCCCCTGGGGAGACTCCAGACGTACCCCAAGATCCATGTCAGCACTGGAGAGGATTCCTCAGGTTCCGGCACTGACTCCACACAAGGTCTTAGGCCCCCAGCATCGACGGGAGAGGAAACCCGAGAGGCCCCCGAGAGGCCACCCGAGAAACTCGAATGGGGACTGGCCTTTCCTGAGGCCACCAGAGAGGGTCCCTGAGGTCCCCGACGTAAGTCGAGAGCACCTGCCGCAACTCGAGAAAATCCAGGAGGTTCTCCCGCTCCAGGCGAGATGAGGCCCATTTCCGCTGAGGGCGTCTCGAGGCTAATCACACCTAAACTCCTGGAACTTCCAAAGGGTCCTTCACACCCATGCTGCAACTCAAGAAGCTCCACGACATACCCGACTCCACTCGAGAGGAAGCACGAGAGTCCCGCCCATATCCAGAGGAGCCCCCGTTTCCGCCTCCTAGCTCGAGAGGACGGATCCTTTCCCCGGGTTGTCGGGAAAGAATTCCCGGCGTTCCCATCGCATCTCAAGTGGAGGCGCTCTCCACAGGAAAGGCGCAGAGGAACTCCAGGGACGTGCCACATTCCCAGAGTACCCCAGATGTCTCAGTCCATTCCAGGGAAACCTGTTTTCCTTGCACTGCCTCGACTTTCAAGCCGAGGATCCACTCACACCCACGGTGGCACGTGGGACAGCCCTGTGGGAAAGCCTCGTGGGAAAGCCTCGCGGGAAAGCCTCGTGGGAAAACCTCGAGGGAAAGCCACAGATGCCCTTGATCCACGGAGAAGGGAAGCGTGACACTGCTGCTACAGCTCGGGAGGAAAGCGCACGTGCATGCCCCCTCTCGAAACGAGGACTGACTCACCTGGGGAGACTCCAGAAGTACCCCAAGATCCATGTCATCACTGGAGAGGAATCCTCAGGTTCCGGCACCGACACCGCAGAATGTCTTAGGCCTGGGCATCGATGGGAGAGGAATCCCGAAAGGCCCCCGAGCAACTCGCATGGGGACTGGCCTTCCCTGAGGCCACCAGAGCGGGGTACCTGAGGACCCCGTCGTAAGTCGAGAGCGCCTGCCGCAACTCGATAAAATCCAGGAGGTTCTCCCTTCCAGGCGAGATGAGGCCCATTTCTGCTGAGACGTCTCGAGGCTAATCACACCTAACCTCTGGAAGTTCCAAAGGTCCTTCACACCCTTTCTGCAACTCAAGAAGTTCCCCGACATACCCGTTTCCACTCCAGAGGAAGCACGAGAGTCCGCCCACATCCAGAGGAGCCCCATTTCCGCCTCATAGCTCGATAGGAGGCATCCTTTCCCTGGCGTGGTCGTGAAAGAATTCCCGGCGTTCCCGTTACATCTCAAGAGGGGGCGCTCTCCACAGGAAAGGCGAGAGGAACTCCAGTGTGGTCCACCTTTCCCAGATCCCCCAGATGTCTCAGTCCATTCCACGGAAGCCTGTTTTCCCGGCACTGCCTCAACTTTCAAGCCGAGGATCGACTGACACCACGGTGGCACGTGGGACATCACTGTGGGAAAGCGTCGTGGGAAGCCTGGTGGGAAAGCGTCGTGGGAAAACCTCGTGGAAAGCCTCGAGGGAAAAGCCACTGATTCTAGGATACACGGGAAGGGAAGCGTGACACTGCTGCTACAGCTCGGGAGGAAAGCGCACGTGCATGCCCCCACTCCGAGACAAGGCCTGACTCCCCTGAGGAGACTCCAGAAATACCCCAAGGTCCATGTCAGCACTGGAGAGGAATCCTCAGGTTCCGACACCAACTCCACACAAGGTCTTAGGCATCGGCATCGGCAGGAGAGGAATCCCGAGAGGCCCCTAGCAACTCGCATGGGGACTGGCATTTCCTGAGGCCACCCAGAGCGGGTCCCTGAGGTCCCCGTCGTAAGTCGAGAGCACCTGCCGCAACTCGAGAAAAATCCAGGGAGGTTCTACCCACCAGGCGAGGATGAGGCCCATTTCCGCTGAGGAGTCTCGAGGCTAATCACACCTAACCTCTGGAACTTAACCAAAGGGTCCTTCACACCCTTGCTGCAACTCAAGAAGATCCCTGACATACCAGTCTCCACCCGAGAGGAAGCACGAGAGTCCCACTCACATCCAGAGGAGCCCCGTTTCCGCCTCCTAGCTCGAGAGGAGGGATCCTTTCCCTGCGTGGTCGGGAAAGAATTCCCGGCGTTCCCGTCGCATCTCAAGAGGAGGCGCTCTCCACAGGAAAGGCGAGAGGAACTCCAGGGTCGTGCCACCATTCCCAGAGTCCCCCCAGATGTATCAGTCCATTCCAGGGAAACCTGTTTTTGCCTGTACTGCCTCGACTTTCAAGCCGAGGATCAGCTCACACAACGGTGGCACGTGGGACAGCCCTGTGTGAAAGCCTCGTGGGAAAGCGTCGTGGGAAAGCCTCGAGGAAAAGCCCCTGATGACTTGGATCCACGCGAAGGGAAGCGTGACTCTGCTGCTCCAGCTCGGAAGGAAAGCGCACGTGCATGCCCCTACTCGAGACGAGGACTGACTCCCCTTGGGAGACTCCAGAAGTACACCAAGATCCATGTCATCACTGGAGAGGAATCCTCAGGTTCCGGCACTGACACCACACAAGGTCTTAGGCCCCAGCATTAACGGGAGAGGAATCCCGAGAGGCCCCAGAGCAACTCGCATGGGGACTGGCCTTTCCTGAGGCCACCAGAGCGAGTCCCTGAAGTCCCCGTCGTAAGTCGAGAGCACCTGCCGCAACTCGAGAAAATGCAGGAGGTTCTCCCCTCCAGGCGAGATGAGGCCCATTTCCGCTGAGGCGTCTCCAGGATATTCACCTAACCTCTGGAACTTCCAAAGGGTCCTTCACACCCTTGACTGCAACTCAAGAAGTTCCCCGACATACCCGTCTTCACTCGAGAGGAAGCACGAGAGTCCCGCCCACATCCAGAGGAGCCAGGTTTCCGCCTGCTAGCTCGAGAGGTGGGATTCTTTCCCTGAGTGGTCGGGAAAGAATTCCCGGCGTTCCCGTCCCATCTCAAGAGGAGGCACTCTCTACAAGAAAGGCGAGAGGAACTCCAGGGTCGTGCCACCATTCCCAGAGTCCCCCAGATGTCTCAGTCCATTCCAGGGAAACCTGATTTCCCTGCACTGCCTCAATTTTCAAGCGAGGATCGACTCACACCACGGTGGCACGTGGGACAGCCCTGTGGGAAAGCCTCTTGGGAATGCCTCGTGGGAAAGCTCCTGATCCGTTGATCCACGCGAAGGGAAGCGTGACACTGCTGCTACAGTTCGGGAGGAAAGCCGCACGTGCATGTCACCACTCGAGACGAGGACTGGCACCCCTGGGGAGACTCCAGAAGTACCTCAAGATTCATGTCAGCACTGGAGAGGAATCGTCAGGTTCCAGCACCGGACTCTACACAAGGTCTTAGGCCCCGGCATCGACGGGAGAGGAATCTCGAGAGGCCCCCGAGCAACTCTAATGGGGACTGGCCTTTCCTGAGGCCACCAGAGCGGCTCCCTGAGGTCCCTGGCGTAAGTTTCAGAGCACCTGCCGCAACTCGAGAAAATCCAGGAGGTTCTCCCCTCCAGGCGAGATGAGGCCCATTTCCGCTGAGGCGTCTCGAGGCTAATCACATCTAACATCTGGAACTTCCAAAGGGTCCTTTCAAACCCTTGCCTGCCAACATAAGAAGTTCCTCCGACATACCCGTCTCCACTCAAGAGGAAGCACGAAGTCCCACCCACATCGACAGTAGCCCCGTTTCCGCCTCCTACCTCGAGAGGAGGGATCCTTTCCCTGCGTGCTCGGGAAAGAATTCCCGGCGTTTCCGTCGCATCTCAAGAGGAGACGCTCTCCACAGGAATGGCGAGACGAACTCCAGGGTCGTGCCACCATTCCCAGAGTCCCCCAGATGACTCCGTCCATTCCAGGGAAACCTCTTTTCCCTGCACTGCCTCGACTTTCAAGCCGAGGATCGACTCACACCACTGTGGCACGTGGGACAGCCCTGTGGGAAAGCCTTGTGGGAAAGCCTCGTGGGAAAGGGAAAGCTCGAGGGAAAGCCACAGATGCCTTGATCCACGCGAAGGGAAGCGAGACTCTGCTGCTACAGCTCTGGAGGAAAGCGCACCTGCATGCCCCACTCGGGACGAGGACTGACTCCCCTGGGGGAGACTCCAGAAGTACCCAGGATCCATGTCAGCACTGGACAGAAATCCTCAGGTTCCGGCACCGACTCCACACAAGATCTTAGGCCCCGGCATCGACGAGAGAGGAATCCCGAGAGGCCCCGAGCAACTCGCATGGGGACTGGCCTTTCCTGAGGCCACCAGAGTGACTCCCCAGGGGGAGTGGGTCCCTAGCAGTGTCATGCTTCCCTTCGCGTTGATCAAGGATCTGTGGCTTTCCTCGAGGCTTTCCACGAGGCTTTCCACGAGGCTTTCCCAGTGGGCTGTCCCACGTGCCACCGTGGTGTGAGTCGATCCTAGGCTTGAAAGTCAAGGCAGTGCAAGGAAAACAGGTTTCCCTGGAATGGACTGAGACATCTGTGGGACTCTGGGAATGGTGGCACGACACTGGAATTCCTCTCTCGTTTCCTGTGAGAGTGCCCCGAGCAACTTGCATGGGGACTGGCCTTTCATGAGGCCAACAGAGCGGGTCTCTGAGGTCCAAGTCGTAAGTCGAGAGCTCCTGCTGCAACTCGAGAAAATCCAGGAGGTTCTCCCCTCCAGGCGAGATGTGGCCCATATCCGATGAGGCGTCTCGAGGCTTATCAACAAGCGTCTGGAACTAACAAACGGGCCTTAAAACCCTAGCTGCAACTCAAGAAGTTCCCCGAAATACACCTCTCCACTCGAGAGGAAGCAGGAGAGTCCCGCCCACATCCAGAGTAGTCCCGTTACTGCCTCCTAGCTCGAGAGGAGGGATCCTTTCCCTGCGTGGTCGGTCAAGTATTCCCGGAGTTCCGACTCATCTCAAGAGGAGGCGCTATCCACAGGAAAGGCGAGAGGAACTCCAGATTCGTGCACCCATTCCCAGAGTCCCCCAGATGTCTCAGTCCATTCCAGGGAAACCTGTTTCCCTACACTGCCTCGACTTTTAGGACGAGGATCCACTCAAACCACGGTGGCACTTGGCACAGCCCTTAGGGAAATCTCGAGGGAAAGCCACAGATCCCTTGATCCATGCGAAGAGAAGCGTGACACTGCTGCTACAGCTTGGGAGGAAAGCGCACGTGCATGCCTCCACTCGAGATGAGGACTGACTCCCTGGGGGAGACTCCAGAAGTACCCCAAGATCTATGTCAGCACTGGAGAGGAATCCTCAGGTTCCGGCACCGACTCCACACAAGGTCTTAGACCCCGGCATCGACGGAGAGAAAATCCCGAGAGGCCCCTGAGCAACTCGCATGGGGACTGGCCTTACCTGAGGCCACCAGAG
>NW_017217202.1:0-12697 GCF_001704415.2 Capra hircus | reverse complement strand
GCCACTGTGGGGGGAGGTCCGATTCCTCCTTGAAAAGTCGAGGCAGTGCAGGGAAAACAGGTTTCCCCCAGCCTGGGAAGGACTGAGACACGGGGGACTCTCTCGCAGGGAAAGGATCTCCTCTCGAGCTAGGAGCGGAAACTGGGCTTCTCTGGATGTGGGCGGCGGACTCTCGTGCTTCCTCTAGAGTGGAGACGGGTATGTCGGGGAAACTTCTTGAGTTGCAGCAAGGGTGCGAAAGACCCTTTGGACGTTCCAGAGGTTACGTGTGATTAGCCTCGAGACGCCACTGCGGAAATGGGCCTCATCTCGTCTGGAGGGGAAACCTCCTGGATTTTCTCGAGTTGCGGCAGGTGCTCTCGACTTACGACGGGTTCCTCAGGGACCCGCTCTAGTGGCTCAGGAAAGGCCAGTCCCCATGCGAGTTGCTCCGTGGTCTCTCGGAATCCTCTCCGTCGATGCCGGGCCTAAGACCTTGTTTGGTGTCAGTGCCGGAACTGAGGATTCCTCTCGCAGTGCTGACATGGATCTTGGGGTACTTCTGGAGTCTCCCAGGGGAGTCAGTCCTCGTCTCGAGTGGGGGCATGCACGTACCCTTTACTCCTGAGCTGTAGCAGCATTGTCAGGCTTCCCTTCGCGTGGATAAAGGGATCTTGGCTTTCGCCTCGAGGCTTTTCCCACGAGGCTTCCCACGAGTCTTTCCACAGGGCTGTCGCCACGTGGCCACGAGGTGTGAGTCGATGCTCGGCATGAAAGTCGTGGCAGTGGCAGGGAAAACAGGTTTCCCTGGAATGGACTGAGACATCTGGGGACTCTGGGAATGGTGGCACGACCCTGGAGTTCCTCTCGCCTTTCCTGTGGAGAGCGCCTCCTCTTGAGATGCGACGGGAACGCTGGGAATTCTTTCCCGACCATGCAGGGAACGGATCCCTCCTCTCGAGCTAGGAGGCGAAACGGGGCTCCTCTGGATGTGGGCGGGACTCTCGTGCTTCCTCTCGAGTGGAGACGGGTATGTCGGGGAACTTCTTGAGTTGCAGCAAGGGTGTGAAGGACCCTTTGGAAGTTCCAGGGGTTAGGTGTGATTATCCTCGAGAAGCCTCAGCGGAAATGGGCCTCATCTCGCCTGGAGGGGAGAACATCCTAGATTTTCTCGAGTTGCGGCAGGTGATATCGACTTACGACGGGGACCTCAGGGACCCGTTCTGGTGGCCTCAGGAAAGGCCAGTCCCCATGGAGTTGCTCAGGGGCCTCTTGGGATTCCTCTCCCGTGGATGCCGCCGCCTAAGTCCTTGTGTGGAGTCCGTGTCAGAACCGGAGGATTCCTCTCCAGTGCTGACATGGATCTTGGGGTACTTCTGGAGTCTCACCAGGGGAGTCAGAACTCGTCTCGAGTCTGGGCATGCACGTACGCTTTCCTCCCGAGCTGTAGCAGCAGTGTCACGCCTCCCTTCGCGTGGATCAAGGGATCTGTGACTTTCCCTCGAGGCTTTCACACGGGGCTTTCCCACGAGGCTTTCCCTCAGGGCTGTCCCACGTGGAACCATGGTGAGAGTCGACCTCGGCTTGAAAATCGTGGCAGTGCAGGGAAAACAGGTTTCCCTGGAAAGGACTGAGACATCTGGGGGACTGTGGGAATGGTGGCACGACCCTGGAGTTCCTCTCGCCTTTCCTGTGGAGAGCGCCTCCTCTTGAGATGCGACGGGAACACCGGGAATTCTTTTCCCGACCACGGTCTGAAAGGATCCGCCGTCTCGAGCTAGGAGGGGGAAACTGGGCTCTCTGGATGTGGGCGGGTCCGTCTTGCTTCCTCTCGAGTGGAGACGGGTATGTCGGGGAACTTCTTGAGTTGCAGCAAGGGTGTGAATTACCCTTTGGATGTTCCAGAGGTTAGGTGTGATTAGACTCGAGACGCCTCAGCGGAAATGGGCCTCATCTCGCCTGGAGGTGAGAACCTCCTGGATTTTCTCGAGCTGCGGCAGGTTCTCTCGACTCACGACGGGGACATCAGGGACCCGCTCTGGTGGCCTCAGGAAAGGCCAGGTCCCATGCGAGTTGCTCAAGGGCCTCTCATGATTTCTCTCCCTTCGATGCCGGGGCCTAAGACCTTGTGTGGAGTCAGTGCCGGAACCTGAGAATTCCTCTCCAGTGCTGACATGGATCTTGGGGTACTTCTGCAGTCTCCCCAGGGGAGTCAGTCCTCTTCTCGAATGGGGGCACACACGTGGGCTTTCCTCCGGAGCTGTAGCAGCAGTGTCATGCTTCCCTTCGCGTGGATCAAGGGATCCCTGGCTTTCCCCTCTAGGGCTTTCCCATGGGGCTGTCCCACGTGCCTCCGTGGTGTGAGTCGATCCTCGGCTTGAAAGTCGAGGCACTGCAGGGAAAACAGGTTTCCCTGGAATGGACTGAGACTTCGGGGGGACTCTGGGGATGGTGGCACGCCCCTTGAGTTCCTCTAGCGTTTCCTGTGGAGAGCGCCTCCTTTTGAGATGGGACGGGAACGCCGGGAATTCTTTCAAGACCACGCAGTTAAACGATCCCTCCTCTCGAGCTAGGACGCGGAACCGGGGCTCCTCTGGATTTGGGCGGGACTCTCGTGCTTCCTCTCGAGTGGAGACGGGTATGTCGGGGAACTTCTTGAGTTGCAGCAAGGGTGTGAAGGACCCTTTGAAAGTTCCAGAGGTTAGGCGTGATTAGCCTCGAGACGCCTCAGCGGAAATGGGCCTCATCTCGCCTTGTGCGGAGAACCTCTTGGAGTTTCACAGGTTGGGGCAGGGGCTCTCGACTTTGGACGGGGACCTCAGGGACCCGCTCTGGTGGCCTCAGGAAAGGCCAGTCCCCCATGAGAGTTGCTCGGGAGCCTCTCGGGATTCCTCTCAGGTCGATGCCGGGGCCTAAGACCTTGTGTGGAGTCGGTGCTTGAACCTGAGGATTCCTCTCCAGTGCTGACATGGATCTTGGGGTACTTCTGGAGTCTCCTAAGGTGAGTCAGCCCTCGTCTCGAGTGGGGGCATGCACGTGCGCTTTCCTCCCGAGCTGTAGCAGCAGTGTCACGCTTCCCTTCTCATGGTTCAAGGGATCTGTGGCTTTCCCCTGAGGCTTTCCCAGGAGGCTTTCCCAAGAAGTTTTCCCACAATGCTGTCCCACGTACCACCGTGGTGTGAGTCGATGCTCGGCTTGAAAGTCGAGGCAGTGCAGGGAAAACAGGTTTCACTGGAATGGACTGAGACATCTGTGGGACTCTGGGAATGGTCGCACGACCCTGGAGTTCCTCTCGCCTTTCCAGAGAAGAGCGCCTCCTCTTGAGATGGGAAGGGAACGCCGGGAATTCTTTCCCGAACACACAGGGAAAGGATCCCACCTCTCGAGCTATGAGGCGGAAACGGGCCTCATCTGGATGTGGGCAGGACTCCTGTGATTCTTCTCGAGTGGAGACGGGTATATCGGGGAATTTCTTGAGTTGCAGCCAGGTTGTGAAGAACCCTTTGAAATTTCCAGAGATTAGGTGTGATTAGCTTCGAGACGCCTCAGCAGAAATGGGCCTCATCTCGCCTGGAGGGGAGATCCTCCTGGATTTTCTCCAGTTGAGGAAGGTGCTCACAACTTACGACCGGGACATCAGGGACCTGCTCTGGTGGCCTCATTAAAGACCAGTCCCCATGGGAATTGCTCGGTGGCCTCTCAGAATTCCTCTCCCGTCGATGCCGGGGCCTAAGACATTGTGTGGAGATGGTGCCGGAACCTCAGGATTCCTCTCCAGTGCTGACATGGATCTTGAGGGACTTCTGGAGTCTCCCCAGGGAAGTCAGTCCTCGTCTTCAGTGGTGGCATGCACGTGCGCTTTCCTCTCGAGCTGTAGCAGCAGTGTCACCCTTCCCTTGGCGTGGATCAAGGGATCTGTGGCTTTCCCTCGAGGATTTCCCACGAGGTTTTCCCACGAGGCTTTCCCACAGGGCTGTCCCACGTGCCACCGTGGTGTGAGTCGATCCTCGGCTTCAAAGTCGAGGCACTGCAGGGAAAACAGGTTTCCCTGGAATGGACTGAGATATCTGAGGGACTCTGGGAATGGTGGCACCACCCTGGAGTTCCTCTCACCTTTCCTGTGGAGAGCGCCTCCTCTGGAGATGCGATGGGAACCCCAGGAATTCTTTACCGACACACAGTGAAAGGATCCCTCGTCTCGAGCTATGAGGGAGAAAAGGGGCTCCTCTGGATGTGGGCGGGACTCTCGTGCTTCCTCTTGAGTGGAGACGGGTATGTCGGGGAACTTCTTGAGTTGCAGCAAGGGTGTGAAGGACCCTTTGGAAGTTCCAGAGGTTAGGTGTGATTAGCCTCTAGACGCCTCAGCGGAAATGGGCCTCATCTCGCCTGGAGGGGAGAACCTCCTGGATTTTCTCGAGTTGTGGCAGGTGCTCTCGACATACGACGGGGACCTCAGGGACCCGCACTGGTGGCCTCAGGGAAGGCCATTCCCCATGCGAGTTGCTCGGGGCCCTCTTGGGATACCTGTCCCATCGATGCCGGGGTCTAAGACCTTGTGTGGAGTCGATGTCGGAACCTGAGGATTCCTCTCCAGTGTGACATGGATCTTGGGGTACTTCTGGAGTCTCCCCAGGGGAGTCAGACATCGACTCGAGTGAGGGCAGGCACGTGCGCTTTCCTCCCGAGCTCTAGCAGCAGTGATACGCTTCTCTTCGCGTGGATCAAGGGATCAGTGGCTTTCCCTCGAGGCTTTCCCACGAGCCTTTCCCACGAGGCTTTCCACGAGCCTTTCCCACAGGGCTGTCCCACGTGCCACCGTGGTGTGAGTCGATCCTCGGCTTGAAAGTCGAGGCATTGCAGGGAAAACAGGATTCCCTGGAATGGACAGAGACATCTGAGTGACTCTCGGAATGGTGGCACGAACTGGATTTCCTCTCGCCTTGACTGTGGAGAGCACCTCCTCTTGAGATGCGATGGGAACGCCGGGAATTCTTTCCCGACCACGCAGGAAAGGATCCCTCCTCTCGAACTAGGAGGCGGAATCGGGGCTCCTCTGTATGTGGGCGGAACTCTCGTGCTTCTTCTCATCTGGAGACGGGTATGTCGGGGAACTTCTTGAGTTGCAGCAAGGGTGTGAAGGACCCTTTGGAAGTTCCTCAGGTTAGGTGTGATTAGCATGGATATGGCTCAGCGGAAATGGGCCTCATCTCGCCTGGAGGGAAGAACCACCTGGATTTTCTCCAGTTGAGGCAGGTGCTCACAACTTACGACCGGGACTTCAGGGACCTGCTCTGGTGGCCTCAGGAAAGACCAGTCCCCATGCGAATGGCTCGGGGGCCTCTTGGGATTCCTCTCCCGTCGATGCCGAGGCCTAAGACCTTGTGTGGAGATGGTGCCCAGAACCTGAGGATTCCTCTCCAGTGCTGACATGGATCTTGGGGGTACTTCTGGAGTCTCCCCAGGGGAGTGAGTCCTTGTCTCGAGTGGGGGCATGCACGTGCGCTTTCCTCCCGAGATGTAGCAGCAGTGTCACGCTTCCCTTCGCGTGGATCAAGGGATCTGTGGCTTTCCCTCGAGGCTTTCCCAAGAGGATTTCCCACGAGGCTTTCCGACAGGGCTATCCCACGTGCCACCGTGGTGTGAGTCGATCCTCGGCCGTGAAATTCGAGGCAGTGCAGGAAAAACAGTTTCCTCTGGAATGGACTGAGACATCTGGGCGACTCTGTGAATGGTGGCACGACCCTGGAGTTCCTCTCGCCTTTCCTGTGGAGAGGGCTTCCCCTTGAAATGCGAGCGAAATGGCGGGTATTATTTCCTGACCAATAAGGGAAAGGATCCCTCCTGTCGAGCTTCGATACCGAAAACGGCGTCTCCTCTGGATGTGGGCGGGACCCTCGTGCTTCCTCTCGAGTGGAGACGGGTATGTCGGGGAACTTCTTGAGTTGCAGCAAGGAGCCCTTTTGAATTTCCAGAGTTGAGGTGTGATGAGCCTCCAGACGCCTCCGAGGAAATGGGCCTCATCTCGCCTGGAGGGGAGAACCTCCTGGATTTTCTAGAGTTGGGCAGGGTCTCTCGAGTTATGACAGGAACCTCAGGGACCCGCTCTGGTAGCCTCAGGAAAGGCTAGTGCCCATGGGAGTTGCAAGAGGGCCTTTCGGGATTCCTCTCCGTCGATGCCGGGGCCTAAGACCTTGTGTGGAGTCGATGCCGGAAACTGAGGATTCCTCTCCAGTGCTGACATGGATCTTGGGGTACTTCTGGAGTTTCCCCAGGGGAGTCAGACCTCGACTCGAGTGGGGGCAGCCACGTGCGCTTTCCTCCCGAGCTCCTGCAGGAGTGTTACGCTTCCCTTCACGTGGATCAAGGGAGCAGTGGCTTTCCCTCGATGCTTTCCCACGAGGCTTTCCCACAGGGCTGTCCCACGTGCCACCGTGGTGAGAGTCGATCCTCGCTTGAAAGTCGAGGCAGTGCAGGGAAAACAGTTTTCCCTGGAATGGACTGAGACATCTGGGTGACTGTGGGAATGGTGGCACGACGCTGGAGTTCCTCTCGCCTTTCCTGAGGAGAGCGCCTCCTCTTGAGATGCGACGGGAACGCCGGGAATTCTTTCCCAACCACGCAGCGAAAGCATCCCACCTCTCGAGCTATGAGGCGGAAACGGGGCTCATCTGGATGTGGGCAGGACTCTTGTGCTTCCTCTCGATTGGAGACGGGTATGTCGGGGAACTTCTTGAGTTGCAGCGAGGGGTGTGAAGCACGCTCTGGAAGTTCCAGATGTTAGGTGTGATTAGCCCCAAGACGCCTCAGCGGAAATGGGCCTCATCTCGCCTGGAGGGGAGAACCTCCTGGATTTTCTCCAGAGTCAGGTGCTCACAACTTACGACTGGGACCTCAGGGACCTGCTCTGGTGACCTCAGGAAAGACCAGTCCCCATGCGAATTGCTCGGGGGCCTCTCAGGATTCCTCTCCCCGTCGATGCCAGGGCCTAAGACATTGTGTGGAGATGGTGCCGGAATCTCAGGATTCCTCTCCAGTGCTGACAAGGATCTTGAGGGACTTCTGGAGTCTCCCCAGGGAAGTCAGTCCGCGTCTCCACTGGTGGCATGCAGGTGCGCTTTCCTCCCGAGCTGTAGCAGCAGTGTCACGCTTCCCTTGGCGTGGATCAAGGGATCTGTGGCTTTCCCTCGAGGATTTCCCACAAGGTTTTCCCACGAGGCTTTCCGACAGGGCTATCCCACGTGCCACCGTGGTGTGAGTCGATCCTCAGCTTGAAAGTCGAGGCAGTGCAGGGAAAACAGGTTTCTCTGGAATGGACTGAGATATCTGGGGGACTCTGGGAATGGTGGCACGACCCTGGAGTTCCTCTCGCCTTTCCTGTGGAGAGCGCCTCCTCTGGAGATGCGACGGGAACCCCAGGAATTCTTTCCCGACACACAGTGAAAGGATACCTCGTCTCGAGCTATGAGGGAGAAAAGGGGCTCCTCTGGATGTGGGCGGGACTCTCGTGCTTCCTCTCGAGTGGAGACGGGTATGTCGGGGAACTTCTTGAGTTGCAGCAAGGGTGTGAAGGACCCTTTGGAAGTTCCAGAGGTTAGGTGTGATTAGCTTCGAGACGCCTCAGCGGAAATGGGCCTCATCTCACCTGGAAGGGGAGAATATCCTGGATTTTATCGAGTTTCGGCAGGTGCTCTCGACTTACGATGGGGACCTCAGTGATCCGCTCTGGTGGCCTCAGGAAAGGCCAGTCCCCATGCAAGTTGCTCGGGGGCCTCTCGGGATTCCTCTCCCGTCGAAGCCGGGGCCTAAGTCGTTGTGTGGAGTCGGTGCCGGAACCTGAGGATTCCTCTCCAGTGCTGAAATGCATCTTGGGGTACTTCTGGAGTCTCCCCAGGGGAGTTAGTACTCGTCTCGAGTTGGGGGCATGCACGTGCGCTTTCCTCCCGAGCTCTAGCAGCAGTGATACGCTTCACTTCGCGTGGATCAAGGGATCAGTGCCTTTCCCTAGAGGCTTTCCCACAAGCCTTTCCCACGAGGCTTTCCCACGGGCCTTTCCCACAGTGCTGTCCCACGTGCCACCCGTGGTGTGAGTCGATCCTCGGCTTGAAAGTCGAGGCATTGAAGGGAAAACAGGTTTCCCTGGAATGGACAGAGACATCTGGCTGACTCTGGGAATGGTGGCACGAACCTGGATTTCCTCTCGCCTTTCCTGTGGAGAGCGCCTCCTCTTGAGATGCGACGGGAACGCCGGGGAATTCTTTCCCGACCACGCAGGAAAGGATCCCTATCTCGATCTAGGAGGCGGAAACGGGGCTCCTCTAGATGTGAGCGGGACTCTCGTGCTTCCTCTCCACTGGAGACTGGTATGTCGGGAGCTTCTTGAGTTGCAGCAAGGATGTGAAGGACCCTTTGGAAGTTCCACAAGTTAGGTGTGATTAGCCTGGATATGGCTCAGCAGAAATGGGCCTCATCTCGCCTGGAGGGAAGAACCACCTGGATTTTCTCCAGTTGAGGCAGGTGCTCACAACTTACGACCAGGACATCAGGGACCTGCTCTGGTGGCCTCAGGAAAGACCAGTCCCATGCGAATTGCTCGGGGGCCTCTCGGGATTCCTCTCCCGTCGATCCGAGGCCTAAGACCTTGTGTGGAGATGGTGCCAGAACCTGAGGATTCCTCTCCAGTGCTGACATGGATCTTGGGATACTTCTGGAGTCTCCCCAGGGGAGTCAGTCCTGTCTCGAGTGGGGCATGCACGTGCGCTTTCCTCCCGAGATGTAGCAGCAGTGTCATGCTTCCCTTCGCGTGGATCAATGGATCTGTGGCTTTCCCTCGAGGCTTTCCCAAGAGGATTTCCCCCGAGGCTTTCCCACAGGGCTATCCCACGTGCCACCGTGGTTTGAGTCGATCCTCGCCGTGAAATTCGAGGCAGTGCAGGGAAAACAGTTTCCTCTGGAATGGACTGAGACATCTGGGTGACTCTGTGAATGGTGGCTCGACCCTGGAGTTCCTCTCGCCTTTCCTGTGGAGAGCGCTTCCCCTTGAAATGCGAGCGGAATGGCGTGTATTATTTCCTGACCAAGCAGGGAAAGGATCCCTCATCTCGAGCTTCGATACCAAAACGGCGTCTCCTCTGGATGTGGGCGGGACCCTCGTGCTTCCTCTCGAGTGGAGACGGGTATGTCGGGGAACTTCTTGAGTTGCAGCAAGGACCCTTTTGAATTTCCAGAATTTAGGTGTGATGAGCCTCCAGACGCCTCAGAGGAAATGGGCCTTATCTCGCCTGGAGGGGAGAACCTCCTGGATTTTTTAGAGTTGGGCAGGGTCTCTCGAGTTACGATAGGGACCTCAGGGACCCGCTCTGGTGGCCTCAGGAAAGACCAGTGCCCATGGGAGTTGCAAGGGCGCCTTTCGGGATTCCTCTCCGGTCGATGTCGGGCCTAAGACCTTTTGTGGAGTCGATGCTGGAACCTGAGGATTCCTCTTCAGTGCTGACATGGATCTTGGCTTACTTCTTGAGTTTCCCCTGGGAGTCTGTGCTCATCTCATGTGGGGGCATGCACGTGAGCTCTCCTCAGGAACTGTAGCAGCAGTGTCACACTTCCCGTCGCGTGGATCAAGGGATCTGTGGCTTTCCCTCGAGGCTTTCCGACGAGGCTTTCCCACAGGGCTGACCCACATTCCATGGTGTAGTGAGTGGATCCTCGGTGTGAAAGTAGAGGCAGTGCAGGGAAAGCAAGTTCCTCTGGAATGGACTGACATCTGGGGGTCCCTTGGAATTGTGGCACGACACTGGGGTTTCTCTCGCTTTTCCTGTTGAGAGCGCCTCCTCTTGAGTTGCGACGGGAAAGCCGGGAATTCTTTCCAGACGAAGCTGGAAAAGAATCCGTCATCTAGAGCTACGAGGTGGAAGCCAGGCTCCTCTGGATGTGGGCGGGACTCACGTGCTTCCTCTCGAGTGGAGACGGGTATGTCGGGGAACTTCTTGAGTTGCAGCAAGTGTGAGAAGGACCCTTTGGAAGTTCCAGAGGTTAGGTGTGTTTAGCCTCAAGACGCCTCAGCGGAAATGGGCCTCATCTCGCCTGAAGGGGAGAACCTCCTGGATTTTCTCGAGTTGTGGCAGGTGCTATCGAGTTACGACAGGGACCTCAGGGACCCGCTCTGGTTGCCTCAAAAAGGCCAGTCGCCATGCGAGTTGCTAGGGGTCCTCTCAGGATTCCTCTCCCGTCGATGCCAGGGCCTAAGACCTTTTGTGGAGTTGTGTTCAGAACCTGAGGATTCCTCTCCAGGGCTGACATGCATCTAGGGGTACTTCTGGAGTCTGCCCTGGGGAGTCAGTCCTCGGCTCGAGTGGGGTCATGCACCTGCGATTTCCTCACAAGCTGTAGCAGCAGTGTCACGCTTCCATTCGCATGGATCAAGGGATCTGTGGCTTTCCCTCGAGGCTTTCCCACGAGGCTTTCCAACAGGGGTGTCCCACGTGCCACCGTAGTGTGAGTCAATCCTCCGCATGAATGTCGAGGCAGTGCAGGGAAAACAGGTTTCCCTGTAATGGACTGAGACATCTGGGGGACTCTTGGAATGCTGGCAAGGCCCTGGAGTTCCTCTCGCCTTTCCTGTGGAGAGTGCCTCCTCTTGAGATGTGACGGGAAGCCCGGGAATTCTTTCCCGACGATGAAGGGAAAGGATCCCTCTTCTCGAGCTACGAGGCGGAAACGGGGCTCCGCTGGATGTGGGTGGGACCCTCGTCCTTCCTCTCGAGTGGAGATGGGTATGTCCGAGAACTTCTTGACTTGCAGCAAGGGTGTGAAGGACCCTTTCGAAGTTCCAGAGGTTAGTTGTGATTAGCCTCGAGACGCCTCAGCGGAAATGGGCCTCATCTCGCCTGGAGGGGAGAACCTCCTGGATTTTCTCGAGTTGCAGCTTCCTCTCGAAGTAGGCCCCATGTCCCCTTTGGGGAGGGTGTCATGCCTCTTTTCTCCTCACTGCCAAAGGGTGGAGCCAAGCTCGCTCTGTCAGAGGTACAAAAACAGCAATTGAATGGATTTTCAAGCTCTTGCTAGGCTGCACCCTTTCAGGGCCCACTTTACTGAAACAGGTGCTCTGTGGCCCCTGGTTGGGTATGCAGGTTCACAAACAGGGTGAGATCCTGTCCAAGCCAAGAATTTTCCTGAAAGACCTAGGCTCACTAGAGCTCTCCTCCGGAGCAAAGGGGATAGAGGAGATGTATGGAGGAGTCTTTGCCTTTCCCTGTGAGTGTGGGGCTACTCCCTACGGCCCCAGGCTCAGAGATAACTGCCTCTAAGAAAGGAATGGCAAGAAGCGCTATTCTTGGAGGTTGGGACAGGGAGTTCGCAGCATGTGGGGAAAGAAAGACTTCTTCGGGGAAGAAGAGGCAACCACCGGGGGTGTGTTTGCAAGCCTCTATTTGGAAGGAACGGGTTTGCTTATACAACTCAAGACCTCCAGATCTGCTCAGAGGACTGAAGTTCCAGAGACAGGGCCATGTATCTTCCCTTCCCTTTGAGATCCTTGCAAAGACATTCCTAGCAGATCGTGGGAGTGCCCATGAAGAAGCAAGCAGCGGGAGTGTGCTTGACATCACTGGCTGCCTACCTGGGCTCAGCTCCTCAAGGGGCCTTTCTCTCCTGGTAGGCCCTATGTCCCCTTTGGAGAGGGTGGTGCCCTCTTCCCTCCACACTGCCAAAGGGTGGAGGTGGAGCAAACTCGTTCTCTCTGAGGTAAAAAAAAAAAGACAAATTGGATGGATTTTTAAGCTCTTGCTATGCTGCACCCCTCCAGGACCCACTCGAGCAAAACAGGTGCCCTGTGGCCCTAGGTCGGGTATGCAGGTTCACACACCGGGTGTGATCCCGTCAAAGCCAAGAATTTTCCTGACAGACCTAGGCTCACTAGAGCTCTCCTCCAAAAAAAGACGTGTGTGTGGAGGTGGCTCTGCCTTTCCAGGTCCCAATCTCAGGGATAACTGCCCCTAAGAAAGGAACTGCTGCTGCTGCTGCTGTTAAGTTGCTTCAGTCGTGTTCAACTCTGTGCGACGCCATAGACGGTAGCCCACTAGGCTCCCCCGTCCCTGGGATTCTCCAGGCAAGAACAGTAAGTGGGTTGCCATTGCCTTCTCCAATGCATGAAAGTGAAAATGAAAGTGCAGTCGCTCAGTCGTGTCCGACCCTCAGCGACCCCACGGACTGCAGCCTACCAGGCTTCTCCGTCCATAGGATTTTCTGAAAGGAACTGCAAGAAGCGCTTTTCCAGGAGGCTGGGAAAGGGAGTTCGCAGGATGTGGGGAAAGAGAGCCTCCTTCGGGGAAGAATAGGCGGCCACTTGTTTTGTGTTGCAAACCTCTATTTGGAAGGAACAGGTTAGCTTATACAAAGGGAGACCTCCAGATCTGCTCAGAGGACCGAAGTTGCAGAGGCAGGTCGGTGTATTTTCCCTTCACTTTGCGATCCCTTGCAAAGACATTCCTTGCTGATAGATGATTCAGCAAGGGCCTTTGAGACTGTTGTTTTCTTTCCTAGCGTTCAAAGATTCCTTCAGTTCCTAATATAGATATCCTAGAAATTATGTGACATCCGTGAAAATCTGATATGTCCTGGTCAAATGCTGTCAGTTATAATTCCAGTTATCATATTAAAGCATTTCAGATTACATTGTCAATTTCTATTTAATCAGTTTTAACCATGTCCTCTATGGTTTCACACT
>NW_017217201.1:0-12698 GCF_001704415.2 Capra hircus | reverse complement strand
TCCCAAAGCAGGGAACAAAGCTAGCTCTGTCAGAAGGAGGAAAAACAGCAATGGGATGGATTTTCAAGCAGTTCTAAGTCACACCACGTTAGGGCTCCCGGGAAAGAAATGCGAATTTTGGCCTCTAGGCCCAGTATCCAGATGTGTGCACAGGATATTTTTCCCCACAGGATTCAAGAATGTTCCAGACAGACCTAAGCTCACTAGCTCTCTCCTGCAGAGGAAATGAAATATTGTTGCTGAACCACGAAAAGATGCTGGATTCTTGGCTTATGGAGGAGAAGAATTCAATCCAGGGCCCAAGACGAGGCTTGATTGCTCAGAGCTTTTGTGCAATAGAGTTTTATTAAAGGAGAAAGGAGATAGAGAAAGCTTCTGACAGAGACATCACAAGGGGCAGAAAGCGTACCCCCTTGCTAGTGTTAGTAATGGAGTTTATATACTCTCCAATAAGTTATGACAACGAACAAAAGAATGTCTGGAGGTTGTAAAGACTCACTAGACCTACTCCCATAATTGACATTTTAAGATAACAGGATTAGCCAGAAGGTTTTTTCCAGAGACCGTCCTCAAGAAGGATGCATGATTGTTATATAATCCTAAGGAATGTAGAGGGAAAAACAGTTTGTCCTTCCTTCCTCCTTGAGAATTCTAGACCCCTCTCTCCTTGGGACCCTTGAACTTCTTAGAACCTGCCTTGGCAATGACTCTCTCAAAAACATGATTGAACAGCCGTTTGGAGCTTCCTTTGACTTTCCCTGGGAGGGAGGAGCCTCCCTGAGCACAGGGCCTCAGGGGCCATGGCCAATGAAAAATAATCTCCAGCAAGTGCTTTTCAGCCCTGTGTGACTCTCAGCCCACAGGAGGCTGAGAAAACTCTCTTCCTTGGAGGAAGGAAAGGCAGCCCAAGAGTGTGTTTTCAGGCCTGTATCTTGCAGCAAGTGTTTGGCTTGTTAGACAGAAGACCTGCAGGCCTGTTCCAACAGACTCAATGCCAGAATCAGGGCCTTGTGTTCCCTGCAGTTTCCTGGCCTTGCAAACACATTCCTAGGTGAGAGCAGTCCTGCCCATGGGGAAGCAGGCTGCGGGAGTGTGTCTGAGGGGGCCAGGTGTCATGCTGGGTCACCTGGTCGAGGGCACCTTGCACCTCCAATGACCCCAGGCAAGGAGTTGCAGGCCACCACCTTGCTTCTGAAATCCCCAAATGGGGAGCAAAGCTCGCTCTGTCAGAGGGAAGAAAACAGCAACAGGATGGATTTTCAAGCAGTTTAGGCTGTACTGCGTTAGGGCTCCAAGGAAGGAAAATGCGAATTTTAGCCCTACGACTGGTATCCAGGTGGGCTCCCAGGATGATTTCCCCGCAGGATCCAAGAACGTTCCAGACAGACCTGGGCTCACTAGCTCCCTCCTGCAGAGGAAACATGAGAGAACAGCTGTTTGGAGGTTGCTTTGACTTCCCCTGGGAGGGTAGGATCCCTCCCTGGGTGCAGGGCCTCAGGGGCCATTGCCGCTGAGAAATGCCCTGGAAGCCAGACCTTTCCAGCCTTGTATGACTCAGCACGGAGGAGACTGGAAAAGCTCTCTTCCTTGGAGGAAGGAAAGGCAGCCCCAGAGAGTGTGTTTTCACACCTGTATCTTGCAGCAAGTGTTTGGCGTCTCAGACGTCAGACCTCCAGGCCTGCTCCAACGGCCTCAGTTCCAGAGTCAGGGCCGTGTGTCTCCCTGCATTTTCTGAGCCTTGGGAACACATTCCTAGGTCAGAACAGTCCTGCCCATGGGAAGGAGGCTGCGGGAGTGTGTCTGAGGGGTCGGGTGCCATGCTGGGGTCCAATAGACCCGGTACCTCCAATAGACCCCAGGACAACAGCGGTGGGGCTCCCCCTGGCTTCCGAAATGCCAAAGCGAGAAGCAAAGCTAGCTCTATCAGAAGGAAGAAAAGAGCAATCGGATGGATGTTCAGGCTGTTGCTGGGCCGCACCACTTCAGGGTCCCCCCGAGAGGAACAGGCGCCCTGTGGCCCCTAGGTCCGATATGCAGGTTAACACACAGGGTGTGTCCCCATAGGAGCCAAGAATTTTCCTGACAGACCTAGGCTCACTAGAGCTCTCCTACAGGGCAAAAGGGGTAGAACAGACTGTGGATGTGACTCTGCCTTTCCCAGCGAGCATGGGGCCTCCCTACGGCCCGGGCTCCAGGGAAAATTGTCCTTGAAAAATGACCTCCAAGAAGCGCTTTTTCAGCAGGCTGGGATGCAGAGTTCACAGGATGCGGGGAAAGTGATCGTCCTTCAGGGAAGAAGAGGCAGCCACCCAGTGTGTGTTTGCAAGCCTGTATTTGGAAGAAACTGGTTAGCTCCTTCAAGGGGAGACCTCCAGGTCTGCTCAGAGGACCGAAATTCCAGAGGCAGCACCATGCATCTCCCCTGTCCTTTCTGAGCCTTGGAAAGACATGCCTAGCTTATAGCGGTATTGCTCATGAAGAAGCAGGATGCAGGAATGTGTCAGACATGACTGGGTGCCTTCCTGGGTTCAGCTCCGTGAGGGGCCTTTCCACTCAAAGTAGGTCCCATGCCTCCTTGGGGAGGAAGTGGGGCCCGCTTGCCTCCAAATTGCCAAAGGCTGGAACAAAGCTAGTTCTATCAGAGGTAAGAAAAGAGCAATTGGATGGATGTGGAAGCTGTTGCTGGGCCGCACTGCTTCAGGCCCCCCACCCCTCCGCCCCGAGAGAAACAGGCACCCTGTGGCCCCTAGGTCCTGGATGCAGTTTCACACATAGAATGTGTCCCCATAGGAGCCAAGAATTTTCCTGACAGACCTAGGCTCACTAGAGCTCTCCTACAGAGCAAAGGGGATGGGACAGATGTGTGGCTGTCTGCCTTCCCTGGGAGTGTCCCCTCCCTATGGCCCCGGGCTCCAGGGGAAGTTGCCCCTGAATAATGACCTCCAAGAAGCGCTTTTCCAACTGGCTGAGACGTGGAGTTCTCAGGATGCAGGGAAAGCGAGTGTCCTTCGGGGAAGCAAAGGCAGTCACCTGTTATCATGACTTACTAGAATAGTAGGTACCTTTCCGGTTGGGCAGAGGCCTTCCCTACCTGATCTGAAAAAGAAAATGAAGTAGCTCGCTGATTTGAGAAATAATTCCCAGACTTGGGTTTCCAACCAGTATAGAATCCGACAATGGCCCTGTCTTTGTAGCCGCGTTAATTAACAGGTATGTGAAGCTCTAAATATCAGTGGAAATTACATACAGCATATAGGCCCCAGTGTTCTGGAATGGTGGAAAAAACAACCAAACTCTTGAGAGACACTTTCAAAATGGATCATAGAGACTGACTGTACGTGGATGGGCTTGCTTCCGGCAGACTTACTCATAACCAACGAACAATTTCTATGGAGACCCCCTCCCACAGTGAGGCAGGTGTTAGCAGATTTGCCACAAGTAAGGGGTGGGATTTCACAGCAGATGGAACAATTAGGTAAGGTAATAAATCAGGTAACTAAGTTTGTATAAAAAAGAATATCATTCCCCCTTGAGGAACAGATTCATGAATTTGTGCTCAGTGATCAGGTGTGGCTCAATGACTGGAAACACAATTCCTTGGCCTGACATCGGAAAGGTCCTTATACTGTTGTTTTAGCCACAATTCTGAAAGAGATGGGAATACCAGACCACCTAACCTGCCTCTTGAGAAATCTGGATGAAGGTCAGGAAGCAACAGTTAGAGCAGGACATGGAACAACAGACTGGTTCCAAAAAGGAAAAGGAGTATGTCAAGGCTGTATATTGTCACCCTGTTTATTTAACTTCTATGCAGAGTACATCATGAAAAATGCTGGGATGGAAGATACATAAGCTGGAATCAAGATTGCCGGTAAATATCAATCAACTTAGATATGCAGATGACACCACCATTATGGCAAAAAAAAAACGGGGAACTTCTTGAGTTGCAGCAAGGGTGTGAAGGACCCATTGGAAGTTCCAGAGGTTAGGTGTGGTTAGTCTCGAGATGCCTCAGCAATGGCCTCATGTCGCCTGGAATGGAGAGGCTCCTGGATATTCCCGAGTTTTCAGCAGGTGCTCTCGAGTTACGACGGGGATTCAGGGACCCGCTCTGGCGGCCGCAGGAAAGGCCAGTTATCATGCGTGTTGCTAGGGCCTCTCGTGATTCCTCTCCCGTCGATGCCGGGGCCTAAGACCTTGTGAGGAGTCGGGGCCGGAAGCTGAGGATTCCCCTCCAGTGCTGACATGGATCTTGGGGTACTTCTGGAGTCTCCCCAGGGGAGTCAGTCCTCGTCTCGAGTGGGGGCATGCACGTGCGCTTTCCTCCCGAGCTGTAGCAGCAGTGTCACGCTTCCCTTCGCGTGGATCAAGAGATCTGTGGCTTTCCCTCGAGGCTTTGGCTTTCCACCGCTTTCCCACAGGCTGTCCCACGTGCCACCGTGGTGTGAGTCGATCCTCGGCTTGAAAGTCGAGGCAGTGCAGGGAAAACAGGTTTCCCTGGAATGGACTGAGACATCTGTGGGACTCAGGTAATGGTGGACGACCCTGGAGATCCTCTCGCTTTTCCGGCGAGAGGGCCTCCTCTTGAGATGCGACGGGAACGCCTGGAATTCTTTCCCGACCACGCAGGGAAAGGATCCCTCCTCTCGAGCTAGGAGGCGGACACGGGGCTCATCTGGATGTGGGCAGAACTCTCGTGCTTCCTCTCGAGTGGAGACGGGTATGTCGGGGAACTTCTTGAGTTGCAGCAAGGGTGTGAAGGACCCTTTGGAAGTTCCAGAGGTTAGGTGTGATTAGCCTCGAGACGCCTCAGCGGAAATGGGCCTCATCTCGCCTGGAGGGGAGAACCTCCTGTATTTTCTCGAGTTGCGGCAGGTGCTCTCGACTTACGACGGGGACCTCAGGGACCCGCTCTAGTGGCCTCAGGAAAGGCCAGTCCCCATGCGAGTTGCTCGGGGGCCTCTCAGGATTCCTCTCCGTCGATGCCGGGGCCTAAGATCTTGTGTGGAGTCGGTGCCGGAACCTGAGGATTCCTCTCCAGTGCTGACATGGATCTTGGGGTACTTCTGGAGTCTCCCCAGGGGAGTCAGTCCTCGTCTCGAGTGGGGGCATGCACGTGCGCTTTCCTCCCGAGCTGCAGCAGCAGTTTCACGCTTCCCTTCAGGTGGATCAAGGGATCTGTGGCTTTCCCTCGAGGCTTTCCCACGAGGCTTTCCCATGAGGCTTTCCCACGAGACTTTCCCACGAGGCTTTCCCACCAGGCTTTCCCACAGGGCTGTCCCACGTGCCACCGAGGTGTGAGTCGATCCTTGGCTTGAAAGTCGAGGCAGTGCAGGGAAAACAGGTTTCCCTGGAATGGACTGAGACGTCTGGAAGACTCTGGGAATGGTGGCACGACCCTGGAGTTCCTCTCTCCTTTCCTGTGGAGAGCGCCTCCAATTGAGATGCGACGGGAACGCCGGGAATTCTTTCCCGACCACGCAGGGAAAGATCCCTCCTCTCGAGCTATGAGGCGGAAACGGGGCTCCTCTGGATGTGGGCGGGACTCTCGTGCTTCCTCTCGAGTGGAGACGGGTACGTCGGGGAACTTCTTGAGTTGCAGCAATGGTGTGAAGGACCCTTTGGAAGTTCCAGAGGTTAGGTGTAATTAGCCTGGGGACGCCTCAGAGGAAATGGGCCTCATCTCCCCTGGAGGGGAGAACCTCCTGCATTTTCTCGAGTTGGTGCAGGTGCTCTCGACTTAAGACGGGGACCTCAGGGACCCGCTCTGGTGGCCTCAGGTAAGGCCAGTCCCCATGCGAGTTGCTCGGGGGCCTCTCGGGATTTCTCTCCCGTCGATGCCGGGGTCTAAGACCTTGTGTGGAGTCGGTGCCGGAACCTGAGGATTCCTCTCCAGTGCTGAGATAGATCTTGGGGTACTTCTGTAGTCTCCCCAGGGGAGTCAGTCCTCATCTCGAGTGGAGGCATGCACGTGCGCTTTCCTCCCAAGCTGTAGCAGCAGTGTCACGCTTCTCTTCGCATGGATCAAGGGATCTGTGGCTTTCCCTCGAGGATTTCCCTAAGGGCTGTGCCAAGTGCCACCGTGGTGTGAGTGGATCCTCGTCCTGAAAGTCGAGGCAGTGTAGGGAAACAGGTTTCCCTGGAATGGACTGAGACATCTGGGGGACTCTGGGAATGGGTGCACGAATCTGGAGTTCCTCTCGCCTTTCCTGTGGATAGCGCCTCCTCTTGAGATGAGTCGGGAACTCCGGGAATACTTGACCGACCACTCAGTGAAAGGATCCCTCCTCTCGAGCTAGGAGGCAGTAACGGGGCTACTCTGGATGTGGGCGGGACTCTCCTGCTTCCTCTCGAGTGGAGAGGTGTATTTCGGGGAACTTCTTGAGTTGCAGCTAGGGTTTGAAGCCCCGTTTGTTAGTTCCAGACGCTTGTTGAATAGCCTCGAGACGCGTCATCGGATATGGGCCACATCTCGCCTGGAGGGGAGAACCTCCTGGATTTTCTCGAGTTGCAGCAGGAGCTCTCGACTTACGACTTGGACCTCAGAGACCCGCTCTGTTGGCCTCATGAAAGGCCAGTCCCCATGGCAAGTTGCTCGGGGCACTCTCCACAGGAAACGAGAGAGGAACTCCAGTGTCGTGCCACCATTCCCAGAGTCCCACAGATGTCTCAGTCCATTCCAGGGAAACCTGTTTTCCTTGCACTGCCTTGACTTTCAAGCCTAGGATCGACTCACACCACGGTGGCACGTGGGACAGCCACTGGGGAAAGCCTCGTGGGAAAGTCGTCGCGGGAAAGCCTCGAGGGAAAGCCACAGATCCCTTGATCCACGCGAAGGGAAGCATGACACTGCTAGGGACCCACTCCCCTGGGAGTCACTCTGGTGGCCTCAGGAAAGGCCAGTCCCCATGCGAGTTTGCTCGGGGGCCTCTCGGGATTCCTCTCCCGTCGATGCTGGGGCCTAAGACCTTGTGTGGACTCAGTTCCAGAACGTGAGGATTCCTCTCCAATGCCGGCATGGATCTTGGGGAACTTCTAGAGCCTCCGAGGGGAGTCAGTACTCATCTCGAGAGGGGGCATGCACGTGCGATTTCCTCCCGAGCCTGTAGCAGCAGTGTCGACGCTTCCCTTCGCGTTGGATCAAGGGATCTGTGTCTTTCCCTCGAGGCTTTCCCACGAGGCTTTCCCACGAGGCTTTCCCACAGGGATGTCCACGTGCCACCGTTGTGTGAGTTGATCCTCGGCTTGAAAGTCGAGGCAGTGCAGGGAAAACAGGTTTCCCTGGAATGGACTGATACATCTGGGGGACTCTGGGAATGGTGGCACGACCCTGGAGTTCCTCTCGCCTTTCCTGTGGAGAGCGCCTCCTCTTGAGATGCGACGGGAACGCCGGGAATTCTTTCCTGACCACGCAGGGAAAGGATCCCTCCTCTCGAGCTAGGAGGCGGAAACGGGGCTCCTCTGGATGTGGGTGGGACTCTCGTGCTTCCTCTCGGGTGGAGACTGGTATGTCAGGGATCTTCTTGAGTTGCAGCAAGGTTGTGAAGGACCCTTTGGAATTTCCAGCAGGTTAGGTGTGATTAGCCTCGGAGACACCTCAGCGGAAATGGGCCTCATCTCGCCTGGTGGGTAGAACCTCCTGGATTTTCTCGAGTTGCCGGCAGGTGCTCTCGACTTACGACGGGGACCTCAGGGACCCGCTCTGGTGCGCCTCAGGAAATGCCAGTCCCCATGCGTGTTGCTAGGGGCCTCTCGGGATTCCATCCTGCCGATGCCGATGCTTAAGACCTTGTGTGGAGTCGGTGCCGGAACCTGAGGATTCCTCTCCAGTGCTGACATGGACCTTGGGGTATTTCTGGAGTCTCCATCAGGGGAGTCAGTCCTTGTCTCGAGTGGGGGCATGCACGTGCGCTTTCCTCCCGAGCTGTAGCAGCAGTGTCACGCTTCCCTTCGAGTGTATCCTAGAATCAGTGGCTTTCCCTCGAGGCTTTCCACGAGGCTTTCCACGACGCTTTCCCACCAGGCTTCCCACGACGCTTTCCCACAGTGATGTCCCACGTGCCACCGTGGTGTCAGTCGATCCTCGGCTTGAAAGTTGAGGCAGTGCCGGGAAAACAGGCTTCCGTGGAATGGACTGAGACATCTGGGGGATCTGGGAAAGGTGGACCACACTGGAGTTCCTCTCGCCTTTCCTGTGGAGTGCGCCCCCTCTTGAGATGTAACGGGGAACGCCGGGAATTCTTTCACGACCACGCAGGGAAAGGATCCCTCCTATCGAGCTATGAGGCGGAAACGGGGCTCCTCTGGATGTGGGCGGAACTCTCGTGCTTCCTCTCGAGTGGAAACGGGAATGTCGGGGAACTTCTTGAGTTGCAGAAAGGTTGTGAAGGACCCTTTGGAACTTCCAGAGGTTAGGTGTGATTAGCCTCGAGACGTCTCAGCAGAAATGGGCCTCATCTCGCCTGGAAGGGAGAACCTCCTGGATTTTCTCGAGTTGCGGCAGGCGCTCTCGACTTACGACAGGGTCCTCAGGGACCCGCTCTGGTGGCCTCAGGAAAGGCCAGTCCCCATGCGAGTTTCTCGGTGGCCTCTCGGGGGCCTCTCGGTTTCCTCTCCCGTCGAAGCTGGGGCCTAAGACCTTGTGTGGAGTCAGTGCCGGAACCTGAGGAATCCTCTCCAGTGCTGACATGGATCTTGGGGTACGTCTGGAGTCTCCCCAGGGGAGTCAGTCCTCGTCTCGAGGGGGCATGCACATGCGCTTTCCTCCCCAGCTGTAGCAGCAGTGTCACGCTTCCCTTCGAGAGGATCAAGGGATCTGTGGCTTTCCCTCGAGGCTTTCCCACGAGGTTTTCCCACGAGGCTTTCCCACAGGGCTGTCCCACGTGCCACCGTGGTGTGAGTCGATCCTCGGCTTGAAAGTTGAGGCAGTGCAGGGAAAAACAGGTTTCCCTGGAATGGACTGAGACATCTGGGGGACTCTGGGAATGGTGGCACGACCCTGGAGTTCCTCTCGCCTTTCCTGTGGAGAGCGCCTCCTCTTGAGATGCGACGGGAACGGGGGAATTCTTTCCCGACCACGCAGGGAAAGGATCCCTCCTCTCGAGCTAGGAGGCGGAAACGGGGCTCCTCTGGATCGTGGGACTCTCGTGCTTCCTCGGGTGGAGACGGGTATGTCAGGGATCTTCTTGAGTTGCAGCAAGGGTGTGAAGGACCCTTTGGAAGTTCCAGAGGTAGGTGTGATTGCCTCGAGACGGCCCTCGTGGGGGCCTCCCTCACGAGTTCAGGCTCTCGTGGAGGACCTCCCGAGAGGTTCAGTCCAGGCCCCGACGACATTGGGGACCCGTGGGAACCTGAGGATTCCTCTCCAGTGCTGACATGGTGGCCCTTCTGGAGTCTCCTCAGGGGAGTCAGTCCTTGTCTGGGGGATGCACGTGCGGGAGCAGCAGTTTCACGCTTCCCGTGGAGTGACTTCCTTTCTCAGACTCTGCTTCCCACGACGCTTTCCACCTTGGGTGTGTCAGTCCAAAAGTTCGCCAGGGCTCCCTGGAATGGACTGAGACATCCTTGGTCTTGGAGATCGCCTTTCCTGTGGAGAGCGCCCCTCTTGAGATGCGACGGGAACGCCGGGAATTCTTTCCGACCACGCAGGGAAAGGATCCCTCCTCTCGAGCTAGAGGGCGGAAACGGGGCTCCTCTGGATGTGGGCGGACTCTCGTGCTTCCTCTCGAGTGGAAACGGTATGTCGGGGAACTTCTTGAGTTGCAGCAAGGTGTGAAGGACCCTTTGGAAGTTCCAGAGGTTAGGTGTGATTAGCCTCGAGACGCCTCAGCGGAAATGGGCCTCATCTCGCCTGGAGGGGAGAACCTCCTGGATTTTCTCGTTGCGGCAGGCGCTCTCGACTTACGACGGGACCTCAGGGACCCGCTCTGGTGGCCTCAGGAAAGGCCAGTCCCCATGCGAGGGCTCGGGGGCCTCTCGGTTTCCTCTCCCGTCGATGCGGGGCCTAAGACCTTGTGTGGAGTCAGTGCCGGAACCTGAGGATTCCTCTCCAGTGCTGACATGGATCTTGGGTACTCTTCTGGAGTCTCCCCAGGGAGTCAGTCCTCGTCTCGAGTGGGGGCATGCACGTGCGCTTTCCTCCCGAGCTGTAGCAGCAGTGTCACGCTTCCCTTCGCGTGGATCAAGGGATCTGTGGCTTTCCCTCGAGGCTTTCCCACGAGGCTTTCCCACGAGGCTTTTCCCACAGGGCTGTCCCACGTGCCACCGTGGTGTGAGTCGATCCTCGGCTTGAAAGTCGAGGCAGTGCAGGGAAAACAGGTTTCCCTGGAATGGACTGAGACATCTGGGGACTCTGGGAATGGTGGCACGACCCTGGAGTTCCTCTCGCCTTTCCTGTGGAGAGGCCCTCTCTTGAGATGCGACGGGAACGCCGGGAATTCTTTTCCGACACGCAGGGAAAGGATCCCTCCTCTCGAGCTAGGAGGCGGAAACGGGGCTCCTCTGGATGTGGGCGGGACTCTCGTGCTTCCTCTCGAGTGGAGACGGGTATGTCGGGAACTTCTTGAGTTGCAGCAAGGGTGTGAAGGACCCTTTGGAAGTTCCAGAGGTTAGGTGTGATTAGCCTCGAGACGCCTCAGCGGAAATGGGCCTCATCTCGCCTGGAGGGGAGAACCTCCTGTATTTTCTCGAGTTGCGGCAGGTGCTCTCGACTTACGACGGGGACCTCAGGGACCCGCTCTAGTGGCCTCAGGAAAGGCCAGTCCCCATGCGAGTTGCTCGGGGGCCTCTCAGGATTCCTCTCCCGTCGATGCCGGGGCCTAAGATCTTGTGTGGAGTCGGTGCCGGAACCTGAGGATTCCTCTCCAGTGCTGACATGGATCTTGGGGTACTTCTGGAGTCTCCCCAGGGGAGTCAGTCCTCGTCTCGAGTGGGGGCATGCACGTGCGCTTTCCTCCCGAGCTGCAGCAGCAGTGTCACGCTTCCCTTCGGTGGATCAAGGGATCTGTGGCTTTCCCTCGAGGCTTTCCCACGAGGCTTTCCCATGAGGCTTTCCACGAGACTTTCCCACGAGGCTTTCCCACCAGGCTTTCCCACAGGGCTGTCCCACGTGCCACCGAGGTGTGAGTCGATCCTTGGCTTGAAAGTCGAGGCAGTGCAGGGAAAACAGGTTTCCCTGGAATGGACTGAGACGTCTGGAAGACTCTGGGAATGGTGGCACGACCCTGGAGTTCCTCTCTCCTTTCCTGTGGAGAGCGCCTCCAATTGAGATGCGACGGGAACGCCGGAATTCTTTCCCGACCACGCAGGGAAAGATCCCTCCTCTCGAGCTATGAGGCGGAAACGGGGCTCCTCTGGATGTGGGCGGGACTCTCGTGCTTCCTCTCGAGTGGAGACGGGTACGTCGGGGAACTTCTTGAGTTGCAGCAATGGTGTGAAGGACCCTTTGGAAGTTCCAGAGGTTAGGTGTAATTAGCCTGGGACGCCTCAGAGGAAATGGGCCTCATCTCCCCTGGAGGGAGAACCTCCTGCATTTTCTCGAGTTGGTGCAGGTGCTCTCGACTTAAGACGGGGACCTCAGGGACCCGCTCTGGTGGCCTCAGGTAAGGCCAGTCCCCATGCGAGTTGCTCGGGGCCTCTCGGGATTTCTCTCCCGTCGATGCCGGGGGTCTAAGACCTTGTGTGGAGTCGGTGCCGGAACCTGAGGATTCCTCTCCAGTGCTGACATAGATCTTGGGTACTTCTGAGTCTCCCCAGGGGAGTCAGTCCTCATCTCGAGTGGAGGCATGCACGTGCGCTTTCCTCCCAAGCTGTAGCAGCAGTGTCACGCTTCTCTTCGCATGGATCAAGGGATCTGTGGCTTTCCCTCGAGGATTTCCCTAAGGGCTGTGCCAAGTGCCACCGTGGTGTGAGTGGATCCTCGTCCTGAAAGTCGAGGCAGTGTAGGGAAACAGGTTTCCCTGGAATGGACTGAGACATCTGGGGACTCTGGGAATGGGTGCACGAATCTGGAGTTCCTCTCGCCTTTCCTGTGGATAGCGCCTCCTCTTGAGATGAGTCGGGAACTCCGGGAATACTTGACCGACCACTCAGTGAAAGGATCCCTCCTCTCGAGCTAGGAGGCAGTAACGGGGCTACTCTGGATGTGGGCGCGGACTCTCCTGCTTCCTCTCGAGTGGAGAGGTGTATTTCGGGGAACTTCTTGAGTTGCAGCTAGGGTTTGAAGCCCGTTTGTTAGTTCCAGACGCTTGTTGAATAGCCTCGAGACGCGTCATCGGATATGGGCCACATCTCGCCTGGAGGGGAGAACCTCCTGGATTTTCTCGAGTTGCAGCAGGAGCTCTCGACTTACGACTTGGACCTCAGAGACCCGCTCTGTTGGCCTCATGAAAGGCCAGTCCCCATGCAAGTTGCTCGGGGCACTCTCCACAGGAAACGAGAGAGGAACTCCAGTGTCGTGCCACCATTCCCAGAGTCCCACAGATGTCTCAGTCCATTCCAGGGAAACCTTTTTCCTTGCACTGCCTTGACTTTCAAGCCTAGGATCGACTCACACCACGGTGGCACGTGGGACAGCCCACTGGGAAAGCCTCGTGGAAAGCGTCGCGGGAAAGCCTCGAGGGAAAGCCACAGATCCCTTGATCCACGCGAAGGGAAGCATGACACTGCTAGGGACCCACTCCCCTGGGAGTCACTCTGTG
>NW_017217200.1:0-12699 GCF_001704415.2 Capra hircus | reverse complement strand
GAGGCCGGGGCCTAAGATCTTGTGTGGAGTGGTGCCGGACCTGAGGATTCCTCTCCTGCTGACATGGATCTTGGGTACTCTTCGATCTCCCCAGGGGTAGTCTTTCGTCGTCTCGAGTGGGGGCATGCACGTGAGCTTTCCTCCCGAGCTGAAGCAGCAGTTTCACGCTTCCCTTCCCGTGGATAAGGGATCTGTGGCTTTCCCTCGAGAGGCTTTCCCACGAGGCTTCCCACAGGGTTTGTCCACGTGCCACCGTGGTGTGAGTCGATCCTCGGCTTGAAAGTCGAGGCAGTGCAGGGAAACAGGTTTTCCCTGGAATGACTGAGACATCTGGGGACTCTGGGAATGGTGGCACGACCCTGAGTTTCTCTCGCCTTTCCTGTGGAGCGCCTCCTCTTGAGATGCGACGGAAACCGGAATTTTTTCCACACGCAGGGAAAGGATCCCTTCCTCTCGAGCTAGGAGGGGAAACGGGGCTCCTCTCGATGTGGGCGGGACACTCGTGTTCCTCTCGAGTGGGGAGACGGATATGTTGGGGAACTTCTTGAGTTGCAGCAAGGGTGTGAAGGACCCTTTGGAAGTTCGAGTTAGGTGTGATTAGCCTCGATACGCCTCAGCGAAATGGGCCTCATCTCACCTGGAGGGGAGAACCTCCTGGATTTTCTCGAGTTGCTGCAGGTGCTGTCGACTTACGACGGGACCTCAGGACCCGCTCTGGTGGCCTTAAGAAAGGCCAGTCCCCTTGCGAGTTGCTCGGGGGCCTCTCGGGATTCCTCTCCCGTCGATGCCGGGGCCTAAGACCTTGTGTGGATGGTGCTCCAACCTGAGGATTCCTCTCCAGTGCTGACATGGATCTTGGGGTACTTCTGGATCTCCCCAGCGAGTCAGTCCTCGTATCTAGTGGGGGCATGCACGAGCGCTTTCCTCCCGGTGTAGCAGCAATGTCACGCTTCCTCGATGGATTAAGGCTTTCCTCGATCATGTGGCTTTCCCTCGAGGCTTTCCCACAGGGCTGCTCCCACGTGCCACCGTGGTGTTGAGTCGATCCTCGGCTTGAAAGTCGAGGCAGTGCAGGGAAAACAGGTTTCCCTGGAATGGACTGAGACATCTGGGGGACTCTGGGAATGGGCACGACCCTGGAGTTCCTCTCGCCTTTCCTGTGGGAGAGCGCCTCCTTTTGAGATGCAACGGAACGCTGGAATTCTTTCCCCCACCACGCAGGGAAGGATCCCTCCTCTCGAGCTAGGAGGCGGAAACGGGGCTCCTCTGGATGTGGGCGGGGACTCTCGTGCTTCTCTCGAGTGGAGACGGGTATGTCGGGAAACTTCTTGAGTTGCAGCAAGGGTGTGAAGGACCCCTTTGGAAGTTCCAGAGGTTAGGTGTGATTAGCCTCGAGACGCGCTCAGCGGAAATGGACCTCATCTTGCCTGGAGGGGAGAACCTCCTGGATTTTCTCGAGTTGCGGCAGGTGCTCTCGACTTACGACCGGGATCAGGGACCGCTCTGGTGGCCTCAGGAAAGGCCAGTCCCCCCGAGTTGCCGGGGCCTCGGGATTCCTCTCCGTCGATGCCGGGGCCTAAGACCTTGTGTGGAGTCGGTGCCGGAACCTGAGGATTCCTCTCCAGTGCTGACATGGATCTTGGGGTACTTCTGGAGTCTCCCCAGGGGAGTCAGTCCTCCTCTAAGTGGGGCATGCACGTGCGCTTTCCTCCCGAGCTGTAGCAGCAGTGTCACGCTTCCCTTCGCGTGGATCAAGGGATCTGTGGCTTTCCCTCCAGGCTTTCCCAGGAGGCTTTTCCACGATGCGTTCCCACAGGGCTGTCCCACGTGCCACCGTGGTGTGAGTCGATCCTCGGCTTGAAAGTCGAGGCAGTGCAGGGAAAACAGGTTTCCCTGGAATGGACTGAGAATCTGGGGGACTCTGGGAATGGGGAACGACCCTGGAGTCCTCTCGCCTTTCCTGTGGAGAGTGCCTCCTCTTGAGATGCAACGGGAACGCCAGAAATTCTTTCCCGAACACGCAGGGAAAGGATCCCTCCTCTCGAGCTAGGAAGCTGAAACGGGGCTCCTCTGGATGTGGGCGGGACTCTCGTGCTTCCTCTCGACTGGAGACGGGTATGTCGGGGAACTTCTTGAGTTGCAGCAAGGGTGTGAAGTACCCTATGGAAGTTCCAGAGGTTAGGTGTGATTAGCCTCAGACGCCTCAGCGGAAATGGGCCTCATCTCGCCTGGAGGGGGAGAACCTCTTGGATTTTCTCGAGTTGTGGCAGGTGCTCTCGACTTACGACGGGGACCTCAGGGACCCGCTCTGGTGGCATATCGAAAGGACGGTCCCCATGCGAGTTACTCGGGGGCCTCTAGGGATTCCTCTCCCGTCGATGCCGGAGCATAAAACCTTGTGTGGAGTAGGTGCGGAACCGGAGGATTCCTCTCCAGTGCTGACATGGATCTTGGGGTACTTCTGGAGTCTCCCCAGGGGAGACAGTCCTCGTCTCGAATGGGGCATGAACGTGCGCTTTCCTCCGAGCTTTAGCAACAGTGTCGGCTTCCCTTCGCGAGTATCAAGTGATCTTGCTTTCCCAAGAGCTTTCCCACGAGGCTTTCCCACAGGCTGTCCCCACGTGCCACCGTGGTGTGAGTCGATCCTCCGCTTGAAAGTCGAGGCAGTGCAGGGAAAACAGGTTTCCCTGGAATGGACTGAGACATCTGGGGGCTCTGGGAATGGTGAAACGACCCTGGAGTTCCTCTCGCCTTTCCTGTGGAGAGCGCCTCCTCTTGAGATGCGACGGGAACGCCGGGAATTCTTTCCCGACCACGCAGGGAAAGTATCCCTCCTCTCTAGCTAGGGTGGCGGAAACGGGTCTCCTCTGGATGTGGGCGGGACTCTCGTGCTTCCTGTCGAGTGGAGACGAGCATGTTGGGGAATTTCTTGAGTTGCAGCAAGGGTGTGAAGGACCCTTTGGAAGTTCCAGAGTTTAGGTGTGATTAGCCTCGAGACCCCTCAGCGGAAATGGGCCTCATCTCGCCAGAGGGAGAACCTCCTGGATTTTCTCGAGTTGCGCAGGTGCTCTCGACTTACGACGGTGAATCAGGGACCCCTCTTGTGGCCTCACGAAAGGGAAGTCCCCATGCGAGTTGCTCATGGGTCCTCGGGATTCGTCTCCCGTCGATGCCGGGACCTAAGATCTTGTGTGGAGTCTGTGCCAAAACCTGAGGATTCCTCTCCAGTGCTGACATGTATCTTGGGGTATTTCTGGAGTCTCCCCAGGGGAGTCAGTCCTCGTCTCGAGTGGGGCATGCACGTGCGCTTTCCTCCGAGCTAGCAGCAGTGTTGAGCTTCCCTTCGCGAGGATCAAGGGATCTGTGGCTTTCCCTCGAGGCTTTCCCACGACGCTTTCCCACGACGCTTTCCCACAGGACTGTCCCACCTGCCACCTTGGGTGAGTCGACCTCTTCTTGAAAGTCGAGGCAGTGCAGGGAAAAACAGGTTTCCCTGGAATGGACTGAGACATCTGGGGACTCTGGGAATGGTGGCACGACCCTGGAGTTCCTCTCGCCTTCCTGTGGAGAGCGCTCCCTCTTGAGATGCGATGGAACGCCGGGAATTCTTTCCCGACCACGCAGGGAAAGGATCCCTCCTCTCGAGCTAGGAGGCGGAAACGGGGCTCCTCTGGATGTGGGCGGGACACTCGTTCTTCCTCTCGAGTGGAGACTGGTATGTTGGGACTTCTTGAATTGCAGAAAGGTGTGTGAAGGACCTTTGGAAGTTCCAGAGGTTAGGTGTGATTAGCCTGAGAGAACTCAGTGGAAATGGGCCTCATCTCGCCTGAAGGGAGAACCTCCTGGATTTCTCAAGTTGCGGCAGGTGCTCTCGAATTACTACGGGGACCTCAGGGACCCGCTCTGGTGGCCTCAGGAAAGGCCAGTCCCCATGCGAGTTGCTCGGTCCTCTCGGGATTCCTCTCCCATCGATGCCAGGGCCTAACCTTGTGTGGAGTCGGTGTCGGAAACTGAGAATTCCTCTCCAGTTCTGACATGGATTTGGGGTACTTCTGGAGTCTCCCCAGGGGAGTCAGTCCTCGTCTCGAGTGGGGGCATGCACGTGCACTTTCCTCCCGAACTGTAGCAGCAGTGTCACGCTTCCCTTCCCGTGTATCCTAGGATCAGTGGCTTTCCCTCGAGGTTTTGGCTTTCCCACGACGCTTTCCCCCAGGCTTTTTCCCAAGGTGATGTCCCACGTGCCACCGTGGTGTCAGTCGATCCTCGTCTTGAACGGTCAGTGCCGGGAACAGGCTTCCGTGGAATGGACTGAGACATCTGGGGGATCTGGGAATGGTGGCACGACCCTGAGTATCTCGCCTTTCCTGTGGAGAGCGCTCCTCTTGAGATGTGACGGGAACGCCGGGAATTCTTTCCCGACCACGCAGGGAATGGATCCCTCCTGTTGAGCTATGAGGCGGAAACGGGGCTCATCTGGATGTGGGCGGGACACTCGTGCTTCCTCTCGAGTGGAAACGGGTATGTCGGGGAACTTCTTGAGTTGCAGAAAGAGTGTGAAGGACGCTTTGTAACTTCCAGAGGTTTAGGTGTGATTAGCCTCGAGACGTCTCAGCAGAAATGGTCCTCATCTCGCCTGAAAGGGAGAACCTCCTGGATTTTTCAAGTTGCGGCAGGTGCTCTCGACCTACGACGGGGCCCTCAGGGACCCTCTCTGGTGGCCTCAGGAAAGGCCAGTCCCCATGCAAGTTGCACGGGGACCTCTCGGGATTCCTCTCCCTTCGGTGCCGGGGCCTAAGAACTTGTGTGGAGTCGGTGCCGGAACTGAGGTTTCCTCTCCAGTGCTGACATGGATTTTGGAGTACTTCTGGAGTCTCCCCAGGGGAGTCAGTCCTTGTCTCGAGTGGGAGCATGCACGTGCGCTTTCCTCCCGAGCTGCAGCAGCAGTGTCATGGTTCCCTTCGCGTGGATCAAGGGATCTGTGGCTTTCCCTCCAGGCTTTCCCAAAGGTCCCACGTGCCCCGTGGTGTGAGTCGATCCTCGTCCTGAAAGTCGAGGCAGTGTAGGGAAAAAGGTTTCCCTGGAATGGACTGAGACATCTGGGGGACTCTGGGAATGGTGGCACGACCCTGGAGTTCCGCTCGCTTTCCTGTGGAGAGCGCCTCCTCTTGAGATGCGACGGGAACGCCGGGAATTCTTTCCCGACCACGCAGGGAAAGGATCCCTCTCTCGAGCTAGGAGGCGGAAACGGGTTCCTCTAGATGTGGGCGGACTCTCGTGCTTCCTCTCGAGTGGAGACGGTAATGTCAGCGAACTTTTGAGTTGCAGCAAGGGTGTGAAGGACCCTTTGGAAGTTCCAGAGGTTTGGTGTGATTAGCCTCGAGACGCCTCAGCGGAAATGGGCCTCATCTCGCCTGGAAGGGAGAACCTCCTGGATTTTCTCGAGTTGCGGCAGGTGCTCTGACTAACGACGGGGACATCAGGAACCCGCTCTGGTGGCCTCAGGAAAGGCAGGCCCATACGAGTTGCTCGGGGGCCTCTCGGATTCCTCTCCCCTGATGCCGGGCCTAAGCCCTTGCGTGGAGTCGGAACCTGAGGATTCCTCTCCAGGGCTGACATGGACCTTGGGTACTTCTGGAGTCTCCCCAGGGGAGTCAGTCCTCGTCTCGAGTGTGGGCATGCAAGTGCGCTTTCCTCCCGAGCTTTAGCAGCAGTGTCACGCTTCCCTTCGCTTGGATCAAGGGATCTGTGGCTTTCCCTCGAGGGTTTCCCATGAGGCTTTCCCACGAGGTTTTCCCACAGGGTGTTCCCCGTGCCACCATGGTGTGAGTGGATCCTCGGCTTGAAAGTCGAGGCAGTGCAGGGAAAACAGGTTTCCCTGGAATAGACTGAGACATCTGGGGGACTCTGGGAATGGTGGCATGACCCTGGAGTTCCTCTCGGCTTTCCTGTAGAGGGCCTCTTGAGATGCGCAACCGCCGGGAATTCTTTCACGACGACGCAGGGAAAGGATCCCTCTTCTCGAGCTTGGAGGCGGAACTGGGCTCCTCTGGATTGGGCGGGACTCTCGTGCTTCCTTGAGTGGAGACGGGTATGTCGGGGGAACTTCTTTAGTTGCAGCAAGGGTGTGAAGGTTTTGGAAGTTCCAGAGGTTAGTGTGATTAGCCTGGGACGCCTCAGAGGAAATGGTCCTCATCTCCCCTGGAGGGGAGAACCTCCTGATTTTCTTGAGTTGCTGCAGGTGTTCTCGACTTACGACGGGGACCTCAGGGACCCGCTCTGGTGGCCTCAGGAAAGGCCAGTCCCCATGCTAGTTACTCGGGGCCTCTCGGGATTCCTCTCCCGTCGATGCCGGGGCCTAAGACCTTGTTTGGAGTCGGTGCCGGAAAGTGAGGATTCCTCTCCAGGGCTGACGTGGATCTTGGGGTACTTCTGGACTCTCCTCAGGGTAGTCAGTCCTCGTCTCGAGTGGGGCATGCACGTGCGCTTTCCTCCCGAGCTGTAGCAGCAGTGTCACACTTCCCTTCGGGTTGATCAAAGCAACTGTGGCTTTCCCTCGAGGCTTTCCCACGAGGCTTTCCCTCGAGTCTTTCCAACGAGGCTTTCCCACAGGGCTGTCCCATGTGCCACCGTGGTGTGAGTCGATCCTCGTCTTGAAAGTCGAGGCAGTGCAGGGAAAACAGGTTTCCCTGGAATGGACTGAGACATCTGGGGGACGCTGGAAATGGTGGCCCGACCCTGGATTTCCTCTCGCCTTTCCTGTGGAGATCGCCTCCTCTTTAGATGCGCCGGGAACACTGGGAACTCTTTCCCGATCACTGAGGGAAAGGATCCCTCCTCTCGAGCTAGGAGGCGGAAACGGGGCTCCTCTGGATGTGGGCGGGACTCTCGTGCTTCCTCTCGAGTGGAGACGGGTATGTTGGGGATCTTATTGAGTTGCAGCAAGGGTGTGAAGGACCCTTTGGAAGTTCCAGAGGTAAGGTGTGATTAGCCTTGAGACACCTCAGCGGAAATGGTCCTCATCTCGCCTGGAAGGGAGAACCTCCTGGATTTTCTCAAGTTGCTGCTGGTGCTCTCGACCTACGACGGGGACCTCAGGGACCCGCTCTGGTGGCCTCAGGAAAGGCCAGTCCCCATGCGAGTTGCTCGGGGAGACTCACGGATTCCTCTCCCGTCGATGCTGGGGCCTAAGACCTTTGTGGAGTCGGTGCCGTAAAGTGAGGGTTCCTCTCCAGTGCTGACATGGATCTTGGGGTACTTCTGGAGTCTCCCCAGGGGAGTCAGTCCTCGTCTCGAGTGGGGGCATGCACGTGTACTTTCCTCCCGACCAGAAGCAGCAGTGTCACGCTTCCCTTCGCGTGGATCAAAGCATCTGTCGCTTTCCCTCGAGGCTTTCCCACCAGGCTTTCCCACAGGGCTGTCCCACGTGCCACCGTGGTGTGAGTCGATCCTCGGCTTGAAAGTCGAGGCAGTGCAGGGAAAACAGGTTTCCCTGGAATGGACTGAGACATCTGGGGGACTCTGGGGATGGTGGCACGACCCTGGAGTTCCTCTCGCCTTTCCTGTGGACAGCGCCTCCTCTTGAGATGCGACGGGAACACCGGGAATTCTTTCCCGACCGCGCAGGAAAAGGATCCCTCCTCTCGAACTTGGAGGCGGAAACGGGGCTCCTCTGGATGTGGGCGGGACTCTCGTGCTTCCTCTCGAGTGGAGACGGGTATGTTGGGGAAATTCTTGAGTTGCAGCAAGGGTGTGAAGGATCCTTTGGAATTCCAGAGGTTAGGTGTGTTTAGAGTCAAGAACCTCAGCGGAAATGGGCCTCATCTCCCCTGGAGGGGAGAACCTCCTGGATTTTTTCGAGTTGTGGTACGTGCTCTCGCCTTACGACGGGGACCACTGGGACCCGCTCTGGTGGCCTCAGGAAAGGCCAGTCCCCATGCGAGTTGCTCGGGGCCTCTCGGGATTCCTCTCCCGTCCATGCCAGGGCCTAAGACCTTGTGTTGAGTCGGTGCCTACCGGGGTCCAGCCCCGGTGGATCCAGGAAATTCGAAGGGTGGACGGCGTTGGCGTGGAAAGACTTGTTTGTTTATTAATGTAAGATTAGATTAAGAAACTATAGTGTAGTAAGAAGATTAAATGGAGGAAGAGGGCTGAATAGCTTGGTTTACGCGGAAGGCCAATAAAATTCCAGACAAGGAATTTGCACCATCTACGTTGGGCCACCGGCGCCCGCTTGAATATCTAAGGGTGCCTCGCCTTAAGCTCCCTTTCGTGTGGGTCTTAACAGCCGGGGCAAGTAAGTAGACCTGGCGAGCCTCCGGGCCCCAGATGGAGATTCAGCCTGAAGTTAAAGTAAAGAGCAGAGAGAGGGAACGGGAGAGAAGAGAGAGAGAGAGAGAGACATGGGGGAGCCAGAGTCCCAAGAAACCAGGCCGAGAGACTAGTTCGAGAAACTGGCCCCATCCTTTATTGTTCAGAAGGCCTTTTATACTTTTGATAAAACACGGAGATCAATGGGTAACACAAAATTATGTAGCGTTCGCAACCCAGATTCTTTCCGTATATCATTTTGTATACAAAAGGTCTCAGGTGATTTACATTATCTTTTGGCCAAGAGGCTTGTTAACACTTTTTGGCTCTCTTCCTTAATGAATGTTAATTTTGTTTCCCCTGAAGTGTTTTTTTTTTAATCTGCATCTCCTTAAAGCATTAAAGTTACATCTCTATAGAACAAAGGTGCAGTGGGATATAACAAAGAAGGTACTTAACTCAAAGATCTAATGTTGCTAATACCAGGTCTACTACTTGTTTTTCTATATACCAACTATATCTAAAAATAAAGGATATGAAAATTTGGCAGCAAGCATTGACCCAAAAAATGAAACCTTTAATCAGTCCTATTCTAAAGATTTTGACTCCTCGGAAGCTGCTACATTCCTAGGATATTTTAAGCTTCCTGTGACTCCTGCGGTCAGGAGGCCTCAAACAATCACATGCGCAGTTGTACGAGTCCTGCAGGCAGGCTAGACAGCCATCGGAGGGTTTTTGGATTGAAACACTCTTTCAAATGCAGAAGACTAAAGCCCTGAATTGACTTTTTCCAGAAAATGTCAGAAGAGTGGAAAAGCAGAGCACAAAAGCCGGCAGATTTTTGTTGGGGTACGTGCTTAGGAATTTGCCAGAGGGGTCCCTGAAGTCTGAGCACGCCTTGCGTATGTCAGCTTCATTCCTCATGACCTTGTCACGGGCGGGATTCCTCACACTGGCTCCCAGCAGGTGCCGGAACCTGAGGATTCCTCTCCAGTGCTGACATGGATCTTGGGGTACTTCTGGAGTCTCCCCAGGGGAGTCAGTCCTCGTCTCGAGTGGGGGCATGAACGTGCGCTTTCCTCTCGAGCTGTAGCAGCAGAGGTCACGATTCCCTTCGCGTGGATCAAGAGATCTGTGGCTTTACCTCGAGGCTTTCCCACGAGGCTTTCCCACGAGGCTTTCCCACAGGGCTGTCCAACGTGCCACCGTGGTGTGAGTCGATCCTCGGCTTGAAGGTCGAGGCAGTGCAGGGAAAACAGGTTTCCCTGGAATGGACTGAGATATCTGGGGGACTCTGGGAATGGTGGCACGACCCTGGAGTTCCTCTCCCCTCTCCGGTGGAGAGCGACTCCTCTTGAGATGTGACGGGAACGCCGGGAATTCCTTTCCCGACCACGTAGGGAAAGGATCCCTCCTCTCGAGCTAGGAGGCGGAAACGGGGCTCCTCTGGATGTGGGCGGGACTCTTGTGCTTCCTCTCGAGTGGAGACGGGTATGTCGGGGAACTTCTTGAGTTGCAGCAAGGGTGTGAAGGACCCTTTGGAAGTTCCAGAGGTTAGGTGTGTTTAGACTCGAGACGCCTCAGCGAAAATGGGCCTCATCTCGCCTGGAGGGGAGAACCTCCTGTATTATCTCGAGTTGCAGCAGGTGCTCTCGACATAGGACGGGGAACTCAGGGACCCGCTCTGGTGGCCTCAGGAAAGGCCAGACCCATGCGAGTTGCTCTGTGGCCTCTCGGGATTCCTCTCCTGTCGATGCCGTGGCCAAGGCCTTGTGTGGAGTCGGTTCCGGAACCTGAGGAATTTCTCTCCAGTGCTGACATGGATCTTGGGGTACTTCTGGAGTCTCCCCAAGGGAGTCAGTCCTCGTCTCGAGGGGAGGCATGCACGTGCGCTTTCCTCCCGAGCTGTAGCAGCAGTGTCGCGCTTCCCTTCGCGTGTATCAAGGGATCTGTGGCTTTCCCTCGAGGCTTTCCCACGAGGCTTTCCCACAGGTCTGTCCCACATGCTACAGTGGTGAGAGTCGATCCTCGGCTTGAAAGTCGAGCAGTGCAGGGAAAACAGGTTTCCCTGGAATGGACTGAGACATCTGGGGGACTCTGGGAATGGTGGCACAACCCTGGAGTTCCTCTCGCCTTTCTTGTGGAGAGCGCCTCCTCTTGAAATGCGACGGGAATGCTGGGAATAAATGACCGACCACGCAGGGAAAGGATCCCCCCTCCCGAGCTAGGAGGCGGAAATGGGGCTCCTCTGGATGTGGGCGGGACTCTCGTGCTTCCTTTCGAGTGGAGACAGGTATGTCCGGGAACTTCTTGAGTTGCAGCAAGGGTGTGAAGAACACTTTGGAAGTTCCAGAGGTTAGGTGTGATTAGCTTGGAGACGCCTCAGCGGAAATGGGCCTCATCTCGCCTGGAGGGGAGAACCTCCTGGATTTTCTCGAGTTGCGGCAGGTGCTATCGACTTACGTCGGGGACCTCAGGGACCCGCTCTGGTGGCCTCAGGAAAGGCCAGTCCCCTTGCGAGTTGCTCGGGGGCCTCTCGGGATTCCTCTCCCATCGATGCCGGGGCCTAAGACCTTGTGTGGAGTCGGTGCCGGAAACTGAGGATTCCTCTCCAGTGCTGAAATGGATCATGGTGTACTTCTGGAGTCTCCCCAAGGCAGTCAGTCCTCGTCTCGTGTGGGGGGCATGCACGTGCGCTTTCCTCCCGAGCTGTAGCAGGAGTGTCATATTTCCCGTCGAGTCGATCAAGGGATCAGTGGCTTTCCCTCGAGGCTTTCCCACAGGGCTTTCCCACAGGGCTGTCCCACGTGCCACCGTGGTGTGAGTCGATCCTCAGCTTGAAAGTCGAGGCAGTGCAGGGAAAACAGGTTTCCCTGGAATGGACTGAGACATCTGGGGGACTCTGGGAATGGTGGCACGAACCTGGAGTTCCTCTCGCCTTTCCTGTGGAGAGCGCCTCCTCTTGAGATGCGACGGGAACGCCGGGAATTCTTACCCGACCACGCAGGGAAAGGATCCCTCGTCTCAAGCCAGGAGGCGGAAACGGGGCTCCTCTGGATGTGGGCGGGACTCTAGTGCTTCTTCTTGTGTGGAGACTGGTATATCGGGGAACTTCTTGAGTTGCAGCAAGGGTGTGAAGAACCCTGTGGAAGTTCCAGAGGTTAGGTGTGATTAGCCTGGAGACGCCTCAGCGGAAATGGGCCTCAACTCGCCTGGAGCGGAGAACCTCCTGGATTTTCTAGAGTTGGGCAGGGTCTCTCGAGTTACGACGGGGACCTCAGGGACCGCTCTGGTGGCCTCAGGAAAGGCCAGTGCCCATGGGAGTTGCAAGGGGGCCTTTCGGAATTCCTCTCCCGTCGATGTCGGGGCCTAAGACCTTGTGTGGAGGGGCTGGAACCTGAGGATTCCTCTCCAGTGCTGACATGGATCTTGGGGGTACTTCTGGAGTCTCTCCTGGGAGTCAGTGCTCATCTCGTGTGGGGGCATGCACTTGAGCGTTCCTCACGAACTGTAGCAGCAGTGTCACACTTCCCATCGCGGGGATCAAGGGATCTGTGGCTTTCCCTCGAGGCTTTCCGAAGAGGCTTTCCCACAGGGCTGTCCCACCAGGGACATGCCATGGTGGAGTGAGTGGATCCTCGGCGTGAAAGTAGAGGCAGTGCAGGGAAAACAAGTTCCTCTGGAATGGACTGAGACATCTGGGGTCCCTTGGAATTGTGGCAAGACACTGGAGTTTCTCTCGCCTTTCCTGTTGAGAGCGCCTCTTCTTGAGATGCGACGGGAAAGCCGGGAATCTTTCCAGACGAAGCAGGAAAGAATCCCTAATCTCAAGCTACGAGGTGGAATCCAGGCTCCTCTGGATGTGGGCGGGACCCTCGTGTTTCCTCTTGAGTGGAGACTGGTATGTCGGGGAACTTCTTGAGTTGCAGCAAGCGTGTGAAGGACCCTTTGGAAGTTCCAGAGGTTAGGTGTGATTAGCCTCGAGACGCCTCAGCGGAAATGGACCATCTTGCCAGGAGGGGAGAAAATCCTGGATGTTCTCGAGTTGCTGCAGGTGCTCTCGACTTAAGACGGGGACCTCAGGGACCGCTCTGGTGGCCTCAGGAAAGGCCAGTCCCCATGCGAGTAGCTCGGGGCCACTTGGGATTCCTCTCCCTTCGATGCCGGGGCCTAAGACCTTGTGTGGAGTCAGTGCTGGAACCTGAGGATTCCTCTCCAGTGCTGACATGGATCTTGGGGTACTTCTGGAGTCTCCCCAGGGGAGTCAGTCCTCCTCTCAGAGGGGGCATGCACGTGCGCTTTCCTCCCGAGCTGTAGCAGCAGTGTAACCCTCCCGTCGCCTGGATCATGTGATTCAGTGGCTTTCCCTCGGGCTTTCCCACGAGGAGGCTT
>NW_017217199.1:0-12700 GCF_001704415.2 Capra hircus | reverse complement strand
CTAATGGCCACTATGTGGTTCCCATATAGGTAGTACCATGTATATCCACACAGGTAGTATACGTGGTTGAGAAAGTGAAGTAGCAGTGAACGCCTCTCACTTTAACTCAGGGTAACATATATGGGAATCTGTTCTTTCCCTCCCCATGGATCTACACTCTCCTGGAATGAAGGTTTTAATACTATGAAAGTCACATGTTTTAGGGAATAAAGTCTATGTTTTAAACTGTCACCTGGTCATTTTGGACTCCTCATCTAGATATACCAGTGTCAGAGAGAGGAGTTACTAAATGCTGAGGGGTAATTATCGTGAAAAGATAGAGGGCAGGGAGAAATAGTCTGCACATAATTTCCTTGGAGTATCTCATGGTGTGTCCAGGCCCAGCAATAGAAAACCACATGAACAACGACAGCAACTCTAGCTCGCCAAGGACATAGTCACTGAAGTCCGACATCTATTCATCCTTCCTTGCGATGTAAATGCAAGGTCCTTGAGCAGGAACAGAAGACTTCATCCTGGATGAGTCTGTTTATTATTAGGTAAATCACACCACACAATAAAATGGGTTTTTTTAATAATGAGATAATAATTAGGAAGGCGGCTAATAGGATGCTCATATTGGATAAGACATATAATATATAAATCTCTAAATGAGGAATGTGGTGCAATAAATCAAACACATACAGAAGAATTGTGGTACACCATTTATTGAGAAACATACAGGTAAAACCCAAAGTGATTGTAAAAGGAGAAAGCATGATACAAGAACTATGAGGGTAGCAAAAGAGAAAATATGATTATAAAGTTTATGATAGGCTATACAAAACCTATAGGAACATTCTGAGATCTGGTTTTCTTAAGTTACTCAGAAGAACTAGACGGTCAATCCTATTTTCAGAGTCAAAACCAAGACATACTTCCTTATCACACATGCAGGAAGTTGGCACATGCTCCTACACCAGAGGAAGACAATTGGAGGAAGCCCCCCTGCACTCCGTCAAGCTACTTCACAAGCTCTTAAGCAAGGAGATGAGTAACTGAAATTCTGGTCGAGCATGTCAGTTGTCAGCACAGTCTAGCAGTGATTTTGTTTTCCCCCAGGTAGCAAGTCAATTAATAGAAGGTGCTGTATAGGGACAGTGGGATGCTTGGCAAGGTGATCAGCAGCAGGAAGGCTGGGCAGCAGCTGGACACACAGCTAGGGCGGCAGCGGCGTCCCAGACAGTGGTCTGGTCTGACAGCAGACAGGGCGGCTGCAAGGCTGGCAGCAGCTGGATCCACAGCTCTGGGCTTGGCAGCCAGGCAGGCAGCAGCATGTGGGGTGGTAGCAGGTTCTATGGCAGTACACGGGTGCACAGGAAGCTGGCTGACAGCAGTTAGAACCACCGCAGGTTTGTCCACAGCTGCTGGATCCACAGCAGGTGGGCTGACAGCAGCTGGTCACACAAGTAGGTTTGCAGCAGGTGGTTTCAGTGATTTGACAGCAAGTTTGGGGGCAGGAGGGCTGACAGCAGCTGGACTCACAGCAGGTGGGCTGGCAGCAGGTGGTCACACACAAGTAGGCTTGAGGCACCTGTGGTCCAGCTGGAGCCTGTGCTGACAGCTGACCGACAGCAAGGCTGGCAGCAGCTGGACCCACCGCAGCGGGCTGACAGCAGGTGGTCACACAGGTAGGTTTGGAGCAGGTGGTCCTACAGCAGGTGTGTTCACTAGTCTGATAGCAAGTTGGGGGGCAGCAAGGCCGACAGCAGCTGTGCTCACAGCAGGTGGGCTGGCAGCACGGGGAGCAGCAGGAGTGAGTCATTTTGTCAGTGGTGGAGTGTGGACTCCTGTTCAGAAGTGAGTTTCTCAGATTCTGATGACTACTTCTGTTCTGAGGCTTTTTATACACTGGACCCCCAGTGTTGGGACCAATAAGCAAGACTTTCCTTGTGTATGTCGTTTTTGTAGTCAATGGGAAATTATCCAAGAGGAAATGATTTCTTTAGTGTTTTGAGGCCTATTTAAATTAGTGTTTGATCTTCTTTTTAATTATTACTAGTACTTAAGAACCATTCCAGAAGTGAAAAAGAATAAGGAATCATCGCAGCAGCATCTCTGGTCATGTGACATCATCAGGTCATGGGATAGTTCTTCCTGCCTTGGCCAGGGTCGGAACAGTCACCTTTTCTTTTGTTCCTTTGACTGTGCTTAGGTTGAGACTTGCTGGATGCTGATGCATTCTGTGATGCATGAAGCCTGCTAAAGTCCAAGTCTGATCTCAGACAAAGTCTGAGATTCAAGATAATCACGTGTATCTATATACATGACTTTCTCTTTTTTTAATTTTTTTGAAATATAATTTTATTTACTTTAATTGGAGGTTAATTACCTTACAATATTGTATTGGTTTTTGTCATACTTCAGCATGAATCTGCCACAGGTATACACGTGTTCCCCATCCTGAATCCCCTCCCACCTCCCTCCCCATACCATCCTTCTGGGTCGTCTCTGTGCCAGGACTTGGAAGCAACTAGATGTCCATCAGCAGATGAATGGATAAGAAAGCTGTGGTACATATACACAATGGAATATTACGCAGCCATTAAAAGAATAGATTTGAATCAGTTCTAATGAGGTGGATGAAACTGGAGCCTATTATGCAGCGTGAACTAAGCCAGAAAGAAAAACACCAATACAGTATACTAACGCATATATATGGAATTTAGAAAGATGGTAACGATAACCCTGTATGCAAGACAGCAAAAGAGACACAGATGTATAGAACAGTCTTTTGGACTCTGTGGGGAGAGGGAGAGGTGGGATGATTTGGGAGAATGGCATTGAAACCTGTATATACATGTCTTTCAAATCAGTAGTGACTGACCTAAAATGTTTCCCAGCTTCATTAGGTACATTTAGGGTAGAACAACCTGTTGACAGGTTTTCTTCACTAGCTTTCAGCACCAAAGCTGGAATGCAGGCAAAAGCTCTACCCTGTTTTCAGGCAACATCAATGCATTAATGTCCCATAACTATTTTTAGCTGGATCAATCACCTCTGGTGAGACATCACAACTCGCACATGCTTTCTTTTATAATTTGTGACAAATAGGTAGATAGGATGATAAATTGATAGATTTATAGATTTCAATAGATGTGAAATGTGTCGGCCATAATTTCTTAGAGTTTTTCCTGTCCTCTCTTTCAGGTACACATGTAACAGTGTAACTTCCATGCCATAGGGAAAGCATACAACCAACAGCGGTGGAAACAATGAAAGTGTTTCAATATTTCACTACAGCAGTGTCATGTACTCTCCTGCTATGAGACTTCTGAACTCTACCCCGGTATGTATCTATCCTGGTTGTTTGTTTTAAACTGAGCTGTAATTGACATCCGTTATATTGTTTATAGGTGTTCCACATAATAATTTGATATTTGTAGATGTTGCAGAGTTTATCACTGTAGAAGTCTCGTTAACGTTAACATCTGTCACAATTGATAGTTACAAAGTCTTTTTTCTTGCATGAGAGCTTTTAAAATCTACTTTTCTAGCAACTTTCAAAGATTTCAGAATTATTAACTCTGGTCATTATGCTGTACATTACATTCCCCATGCGTTTTTTATAAGCGGAAGCCTGTACCTTGTGATCCCATTTACCTGTTTCACCCACCCCAGCTCCTACCTCTGGCTACCATTGATGTGTTCTATCTGTGAGCTCAGTTTTGCAAAAAAATTTTTAAGATTCCGTGTATAAGTGAGATCACATGGTAATTGTCTCTCTCTAGCTTATTTCATTTAGCTTAATGTCCTCAAGGTCCATTCACATTGTCGTAAATGGGAAGATATCCCTCTATTCATCATTGAATAACATTCCATTATATAAGATGTTCCATGTTTTCTTTATCCATTCATCCATTGACAGACACTTTGGTTGTTTCCATGTCTTGGCTTGTGTAAACAGTGCTATCATGAACATGTGGCTGCATAAATTTTTGAGTCAGTGTTTTTGTTTTCTTTAGAAAAAATGCCAAGAAGTAGAATATTTAGATCATATTCTAGTCTCTCCATTTCCCATTTTTCACTTCTGAGGAATCTCCGTACCCCATACTGTTTTTCATAGTGGCTGCACCAATTCACATTTCAACTAACAGGAAATGGGGTTCCCTTTTTCCATATTCTCATTAAAACTTTGTATGTCACCTTTTTATGATAGCCATGCTAAAACCAGTATGAACTGATATCTCATTGCGGTTTGACTTGCATTCTTGTTGATTAGTGATATTAAACACTTTTTCATGTATCTGATGGCCATTTGCATGTCTTCTTTGGAAAAGTATCTCTTTAGAACCTCTGCCCATTGTAAATGAGATTGTTTCATTTTGCTATAGACTCATGTGAGTTATGAGTGATGTGAGTAATTGAGTTACACATTGAATATCAACCCTTTATGAAAATATTTTCTCTCAATTCAACAGGTTTCCTTTCATTTGGTTGATAGTTTCCTTTTCCAGGCATAAACTCTTTAATTAGTCCCACTTTTAGATCTGTTGCCTTTACTTTTGGTGTCAAACCCAAAAAGTCTACCCTGAGACCAGTGTCAAGCAGCTCACTATCTATTTTCTCTTCCAGGGGTTTTGTTAGCCCAGGTCTTAAGTTCAAGTTTTTAATCCATTTTGAGTTACCTATTTCACTCACCCCATCTCCTACCTCTGGCTACCATTGATATGTTCTATCTATGAGCTCAGTTTTACAAAAACTTTTTTTAAGATTCCATGTATAAGTGAGATCGCAATGGTATTTGTCTCTCTCTAACTCATTTCATTTGGCTTAATGTCCTCAAGGCCCATCCGCATGGTCATAAATGGGAAGATAGCCCTCAGGAAGAGTCCATTGAGTCTGAGGAGTCCAGCTTCATTCTTTGGCACAGGGCTGCCCAGTTTTCCCACCACAATTTATTTAAAAGATTGCAATTTCCTTATTGTATTAATATATTCTTGGCTCCTTTGGGAATAAATTAGTAGGCCATAGAATGTGTGGACTTATTCCTGGCCTCTTTATTCTATTCCACTGATCTAGGTGCCGTTTTTTCCAATCCACACTGTTTTGTTAGTATAGCTCTGTAATACTGTTTGGAATCAAGGAAATGATGCTTCCAGCTGTGTTCTTCTTTATCACTATTGCACTGGCTATTTTGTGGTTCCATACACATTTTAATTGTTTTCCTTCCTTCTTCTGCCATTGGAAACTACATTTATCATTTTATCATTTCTACACTATCATTTTCACTTCTACTGCTATTGACTGTATGTTTTCCCATTTCATGGCAATCATAGTCTAGCATATATATCTAGAAGAGAGAAAATGAGGCCTAAAAGCTTTAAGAACTTGTGGCTAAGATTCCACATTTGTTGGAATATGTAAATTTGCAGATTCAAACATACCTTAGTTATTCTCCTATCTAACCCACTTGTCACAAATTATAGAAGAAAGTATATGCAAAGTGGGATGTCTCACCAGAGGTCATTAGCCTAACTAGAAAACAGCAGTGAAGCAGTAAGGAAGGGATGCTGTTTGAAAATAGGATTCAGCTTGGCCTCTGTTCCAGTTTTGCTGATTTTCATTTGAAAAAAATGTGGCAACCATCCTCCACTCAGATGACCCTGATAAAACTGGGAAACATTTCAAACCAGTTGCCAAATGTAGTTATATATAGATAGATACATGTGGAAGTCTTAACTCTGACTTTGTCGGAGATCAGGCTTGAACTCAAGCAGGCTTCATTCATCACAGAATGCATCAGCATCCCAACCCTTTCGAGGCACGCCTCAATCTAAGTAGAGCCAAAGGAACAAAGCTGTGAAAAGAGAACAGTTCTGCCCTTCACAGAGCCAGCAGGAACTACCCCATGACCAGATGATGCCACATGACCAGAAATGCTGCTGGTGATGATTCCTGATCTTTTCATTTCTAGGAAGGATTCTTAAGTACTAGACCCAACTAAGGAAAAGATCAAACACTGATTTACAGAGGCCTCTCTATAAAACACTAAGAAGGCAACTTCCTCCATGACAATTATCCAAAACTACAACCATAACATAAATAACAACCAGGAAAGTCCTGCTTATTGGTCCCAACATTGGGGGTCCAGGATATAAAAGCCCAGAACAGGAGAAGCCCTCAGAATCTGAGAAACTCATCTCTGAGCCGGAGTCCACCCTCCACCACTGACACAATGACCCCCTCGTGCTGCTCCCCGCACTGTCAGCCCACTTGCTGCAGGACCACCTGCTGTGAGTCCAGCTGCTGCAAGCCCTGCTGCCCCCCACTTGCTGTCAAACCACTGCTGCAGGACCACCTGCTGCAAACCTACCTGTGTGATCAGCTGCCCCTGCCCACCTGTTGCAGCAAACCCTGCTGTCAGCCCACCTGCTGTGAGTCCATCTGCTGCCAGCCCTCTTGCCCTCCAACTTGCTATCAAACTAGTGAAACCACCTCCTGTAGAACCACATGCCACAAGCCTACTTGTGTGACCACCTGCTGTCAGCCTACCTGCTGTGGGTCCAGCAGCTGCGGACAAACCTTCAGTGGGTCCAGCTGCGGCCAGCCTTGCTGCCAGTCGGTGTACTGTGCCCCTGTGTACTGCCACAGAATCTGCTACCACCCCACGTGCTGCTGCCTGCCTGGGTGCCAAGCCCAGGAATGTGGGTCCAGCTGCTGCCAGCCTTGCAGCCGCCTGTGTGTGCTGTCAGACCACCTGCTGCCGCCCCAGCTGTGTGTCTACCTGCTGTCGGCCTTCCTGTTGCTGATCACCTCACCAAAGCACCCCTGTCTCCTAGCAACACTTTATAGCAACTGAGTTGCTACTTGGGGACAAAAAATGATTTCTTAGACTTTGCTGACAACTGGTATGCTCTACCAGAATTTGTTAACCCATCTGCCTCTTTAAAAGCTTATAAATCAGCTTGATAGAGTGCAGAGGGTTTCCCCAGTTGTCTTTCTCTGGTGTAAGAGGATCATATGCCAGGCATCTTTGATAAGGAATTATGTCTCGGTTTTGGTTCTGAAAATAGGACTGACCATGTTGTACTTCTAAGTAGCTTAGGAAAACAAGTCCTCATAATGTTTCATTAGGTTTCTGCAGCTTATCATAATTAACATAATCATACGTTTCTCTATCAATATTCCCATGGCTCTTGTGACCTGCGTTTTCCTTTTATGGTACCTTTGAATTGTCTTCCTAGAGGCAGTAGTCTTGCCTGTGTGTTTCTCAATAAATTCTTTGCCATAATCTTCCTACATTATGTTTGATTTTTACATGGCATTCCTGATATAGAGATTTAAGTACATACTACATACTATATGCATTATCCATTATGAGTATCATGTTAGCTCTCAGAATCAATTATTAGCTCATTAAGTAAATTGTGTAGTATGCTTTAGCTAACAATGAACACACTCTTCAAGGATAGAGTCTTCTGTTCCTGCTCAAAGGTGTTTACCTTTACATCCCAAGGAAACCGATGCTTGCACCTCAGTGACTAAGCTGTAGTTGTTGTCTTTGTTTATGTACGGTTGCTGGGCATGACACACCCTAAGCACGCCAAGGAAATTACGTCCAGACTATTTCTCCCTACTCTCTACCTCTTCTTGATAACCATCCCTCAGCAATTAGTAACTGTAGAAGAACCCCTGTCCCCACACAACACCTTATGTTAACTGACTTGCTACTGAGGACAAAAATAACTCTTAGACTTTGCTGACAACTAGTATGCTCCACCAGAATTTGTTACAAATCTCTCTTAAAAAAACTTGTGAATCAGCTTGATGGAGTTCAAAGAGCTTCCCACTGGTCTACCTACATGAGGAATGCAAACTGATCAGATGATGAACATGACTGAGTGACTGAACTGAACTGAACTGATATTCCTTCAAAGAGATGTGACTTTCACAGTGTTAAAGCCTTCAATCCTGGATGGGAAGCACAGATTCCCAAGAATGTTACCTTGAGTTCAGTTGAGAGGATTCACTCCTACATCACTTTCAGAAACCATGTGTACTACCTCTGTGGATATATTTGGTCCTACCTAAGAGGAATCAGGTAATGGTCTTTGGGTCAAGATATACACCACATCCAGAAGACACGATATCAAAACCATGTGTTGTCACCTCTAAGTTGGTTCTTTGCTCCACATTTGCAAGACCACTCCAATTGTCCATGGGGCCAGTCATCTCTGTCATGTGATGTATCATAGAACAGGTAGCTGTCATGTTCGTGTGCCAGTTGTTGGTCTTGTTCTTCAAAAAGTAGGTCTCTTGGTCCAAACTGATGCTATTCAGAATCCTATGCCAATACTACTCTAGCCAACAGTACAGCTGATAGGGATGAGAAATCCATGTTTAGAACATGCAGTCCTAGAAAGGAGAACCTGTCTCTTTTCCTACTAGTCTGAGAGGATAACTTGCCTTTGTGTGGCGTGGTGAATGAGTTATGACGCTAGCGCATCGGTGCTCAGCAACATTCTCTGCTTCTGACTGGCAGCACGCAGAGCAGGGGCAGCCATGGTGAGAGGGAGCCTATACTACTGGGTTCACACAATCCTCTATCACTGCCAGTGGAAGCTTTGTTCATGCTCCCTTGTGCAAATATTGATGCACCCCGAAGACAGAGATGGGATGAGCTGTTCCACATTTGTAGTTGTCTAGTGCCTTCTCTATCATGAACACTCTGAAGATCATGATGTGGGACACAAGTGGAAATACTTTCTGTCCTCAACCCATCTCTATATAAATAATTATTCTCCAAGTCTCCTTATGTTCCTGCCTTGCTTCTCCAAGCTCAATCCAGTCAGGGCTTTCACCACTTGTAAACAGCCAACGAACATCACTGTGAGGCCACTTTTCCGCAAAATAAATATGTCGTGCCCACGTGTACTGTTGATTGTTCACTGTAACTGTTTTCTCTTTCCACTGCCTTTGAAGAGCAAAAGTGTTATCTGTAGTACTCAAAATTCTCCACCTGGTATAAAAACTTCTGTGGGGCTATGGACTGGTGAAACTTAAGGCACTGTATGTTTATATATTATGATCAATTAGATTTTGCAAGAATCAAGTGCAGTTATTACCTGTGTATTCTTTAGTCATTGAGGGCAGAAACAAAACTCTACTGTTCTCCTTGGATGTGGTACAAGTTCTCATACCTTCCAATAGCTTGACTTTGTTGCTCTTCAGTCTCTCTGCTGTATCCAATTCTTGGCAACCCATGGACTGCAGCACATGAGGCTTCCCTGTCCTTCACCATATCCTGGAGCTTCCTGAAGCTCATGTCCATTGAGCCGGTGATGCCATCCACCCATCTCATCCTCTGTCATCCCCTCCTCCTCCTGCCTTCTATCTTCCAGCATCATGGTATTTTCCAATGAGTCAGGTCTTTGCATCAGGTAGCAAAAATATTGGAGCTTCAGCTTCAGCATCAGTTCATCCAATGAAAATTCAGGCTTAATTTCCTTTAGGATTGACTGGCTTTATCTCTTTGCAGTCCGAGGGATTCTCAACACCACAGTTCAAAAGCATCAATTCTTTGGCACTCAGCTTTCTTTAAGGTCCAACTCTCATATCGAAACATGACTATGGAAAAACCATAGCTTTGACTATAGGGAACTTTGTCAGCAAAGTAATGTCTCTGCTTCTTTATATGCTATCTAGGTAGGTCATAGCTTTTCTTCCAAGGAGCAAGCCTCTTAATTTTATGGTTGCAGTCACCATTTGCAGTTATTTTGGAGCCCAAGAAAATAAAATTGGTCACCGTTTTCATTGTTTCCCCATCTGTATGCCATTAGAGGTGGACTGGATGCAATAATCTTAGTTTTTTGAATGCTGAGTTTTAAGCCTTATTTTCACTCTCCTCTTTCACATTCAACAAGAAACTCTTTAGTTCCTCTACGCTTTCTGCCGTAAGGGTGGTGTCATCTACATATCTGAGGTTATTGATATGTCTCCTGGCAATCTTGATTCCAGCTTGTGCTTCATCCAGCCTGGCATTTCGCATGATGTACTCTGCATATAAGTTAAATAAACGTGGTGACAATATATAGCCTTGAGGTACTCCTTTACCAATTTTGAACCAGTCTGTTATTCCATGTTCGATTTAATTGTTGTCTCTTGACCTGCATACAGGTTGCTCAGGAGACAGATATGGTGGTCTGGTATTCCCATCTCTTGAAAACTTGGAAGTTTATTTCTAATTTGTTAAGTCAGGCAAAACCAGTACAATATTATAATTAGCCTCCAATTAAAATAAATAAATTTATATTTAAAAAAATGAATTCAGTAGTTACAGCAAAAAAAAAAAATAGTGAGGCATATAGGTGCTTCCCAGGGGTGCTAACGGTAAAGAATCCGCCTGCCAGTGCAGGAGACTTAAGAGACAAGGGTTTCATCCCTGAATTGGGAAGATCCCCTGGAGGAGGGCATGACAACCCTCTCCAGTATTCTTGCCTGGAGATCCTATTTACACAGGAACTGTTGGCCTATTTAGTCCATAAGTTTGCAAAGAGTTGGACATGACTGAAGCAACTTAGCATGCACCCATGCAGGCATACAGTGTTAAACAAGAGACAAAACCTTAGATTATCATGAAACAAGTAAGGGAAAAACCAGTTCTCTAGTGATGAATAGATTTGTTTTTATGTGATATTCTTGATAATATAACAATTGTGTTTTTTTCAAAGCCATCTGCTTATAGACCGGTTGACCCGTAAAAGCAGGGGGAAGAGAAAGAAAACACTTGTAGATTAATACATAAGTGGTTCAGGATGGGGAACACGCATATGCCCATGGCGGATTCATGTTGATGTGTGGCAGAACCAATACAATATTGTAAAGTAAGATAATAATAATAATGATAAAAATACACAAGTGGACATAATATATGAAGAAAGTAGTGGAAAATTAACACAACATTGTAAATCAACTATAATTAAATAGAAATTAAGTAAAATAAAAAATGATAACATAATGTATATGAAAAGTATGTTCCTTACATTCTCCCAATAAGACTAGTGAGTGGCTGAACAAGAATTTGAGTACTCTTCCATATGATTCCATACTCTTCCCGTAACTAAGTGAGTGATAGTTGCTCAGTTGTGTCCGACTCTTTTTGCAACCCACGGACTGTAGCCTGTCAGGTTACTCTGTCCATGGAATTCTCCAGGCAAGAAGACTAAGAGCTGTGGTCTTTCCTTCCTTTTATAGAGATTTTATGGTTGAAGATAAAATCAGAAGCACAATCTAAGAGTGAGTTTAGTAAAGAAAGTGCGTGCACGCATGCTAAGTCTCTTCAGTCGTGTCTGACTCTGTGATCCATGGACTGTAGGCTGGCGGGTGCCTCTGTTCATGGGATTCTCCAGGCAGGAATACTGGAGCGGGTTTTTATGCCTTTTTCAAGGGAATTTTCCCTCCCCAGCGATCTCTTATGTCTCCTGCATTGGCAGGCAGGCAGGTTCTTTATCACTAGTGCCACCGGGAAGTCCAGTACAGAAAGTGAATAATGTAAATTGGAAACATCTTAAAAAGGCACAGACACACACTCATAAGAATAATAACATATGTTCATGCATTTCAATGGTATTTCATTCCACTAAAACCATAATCCAGTACATTTAGAATATTTAGAGAAAATATTTAGACTTAATCTTAACACTATAGATCTAGTTGGAAAGGTTAGTGACTGGGGCCTCAGGGAAAATGAATATCTGCAGTCAGTAGGGAAATGCTGGGCATTGTCCAAAATGCACCCTGGGAGGTGGGAAAGTACATGCCAGGGGTTAGTGTGAAACAATGTGATTTTTCAGTGTGCATATCTTCTACCGGGAGAGTACTGCCCAGTAACTGCTCAGTAATGCCATTCTGGCTGTCTAAACAAGTGATCCCTTGAGCAAAAGATTCAGGAGACCAGGCTGGGAGGGGACTGGGGATAGATGTTAACATAATCACTGTTGAGGGAGATGTCTGAAAAAGGAATGGGCTACTATGGAGACAAGATATCTCAACTAAACAACCAGTTGGCAGTAGGGGTATTGTGTCTGATTTGCAGCTTCTGTGAGTTAATTCTAGCAGGAGACTATAAGGGTTTCTTCCATTACTGAGTCTCTGCGAAGTCCCTACATTCCCCTGTCTTGCTCAAACGCTGTAACTGACATTGATTGCTGGCATTGCCGTCCTTCTCTGAAATCCACAAGCACTCAAAGGCATAACATTAAAATATTACATGGTGCCATGAAATTATGACATTCGTTCACCTGGGCAAAATGTAGCTCTCTCCCCAAGTGTTTTCAAGTCGATTGCTGTTATTTTGACAAATACAGAGGGTCCAAAATTATTCTTGTAGACTCAGAAATCTGTTCTTATTTACATACAAAGGTTGAACCCCTCTCCTGAGGCATAACAATTTATCTATCCCATTATTAATATGCACATTTATTGATCACAATTATAATTGCAGGAACTATAGTTTTCATAGTTCATTTGATCATTTATTTCTCTGTGCATGAATACCTACAAGTAAAGTATTACAACATAATCAGAAGGTCATTTTGTGAGCAATCAGAAGTATATGGACTAACAGAGTGCTGAGTGGCATCTAATGCACTCAGGTCGATTATAGTCTTTGATAAGGGCGGGGAAGACCAGGCCCAGGTGCAGCGCCCGCTCCCTGTGC
>NW_017217198.1:0-22989 GCF_001704415.2 Capra hircus | reverse complement strand
GCTCCTCCTCTTGAGATCACGGAAAGGCCGGGAAATCTCTTTCCGGCGGAGGCACGAGCAGGGAAAGGATCCCTCCTCTAGTCGAGTGGAGGCGAAAAACGGGCTCCTCTGGATGTGGGGCGGGACTTGTCGTGGCTTTCTCTGGACGAGCTGGAGGTCGGGTAATGTTCGGGGAACTTGCTTGAGGATTGGCAGGCAAGGGTGTTCAAGGACCCTTTTGGAAGTTTCTCACGAGGTTAGGTGTGATCGGCCTCTGAGACGCCTCAGCGGAAATGGGCCTCATCTCCGCTGGGGGGAGAACTCCTGGATTCTTCTCGAGTTGCGGCAGGTCGCTCTCGACTAGCGACGGGGATCCTCAGGGACGGCCCTCTTGGTGGCTCAGGAAAGGCCAGTACGCCACACTGGCGAGTTCTGGTGCCTCTCGGGGCCTCTTCGGATTCCTCTCCTGATCGATGCGCGGTCCTAAGCCTTGTGTGAGTCAGGTGCCGCGAACTGCAAGGACTTCACTCCGTCGCGTGGCTGACATGGATCTTTGGGGCTACTTTCTGGAGTCTCCCCAGGGGAGTCAGTCCCTCGTCTCGAGTGGGGTACATGCACCGTGCGTTTTCCTCCCCGAGCTGGTTAGAGCAGGGTGTCACAACGGCTCTTTCACGTTGCGGCTCCGATGCACATAATAGGCGGCGGATCTCGCTCGCTTGTTGTGACTTCATTGCACTCGGCCAGGCACTCGCCGTAGTGGTTTTCCCACGATCGCGCTCTGCTCGCGCACTCATCCAAGCATGCCGCCAGAGGCCACCCAGAACCCATGTCCATCGAAGTTGGTGATACATTTCAACTTTCGCCCCACGCATAGCTGCTCCTCTCTGTGTCCCCTCTTCTCCTCGTGGCGCTCTCGCTGAGACCTCACTGTTGCTCCAGCAGGCTTCAGGGTCTTTCGCAAAATGAGTCAGCTGCTTGGCATCAGGTGGCCAAGTATGGAGTTTAGTATGGGTGGAGAAGATAACGATATTTCGAGTTTTCCCCCTTCAACATCGCAGTCCTTAGTGAGACACCGTGGAATGACTAGTCCTTTAGAATGGATTGTTGGATCTGCGCTTGCAGTTAAGGACTCTCAAAGAGTCTTTCTCCGCAACATTCGCAGTCATGTGTGAAAAAAGATAACTAGCAGATCTCAGTGGCGCTAGCTTCTCTTTCACTAAGTCCGAATGCTCACACATCGCGATACCTACGATAGACGCAACACAAGATACATGCTGCTATTAGGCCCTTGAGCTGGAATGGCACTCCTGGGTATAGCTGAGCCAGAAAGTAAAGTTGTCCTCTCCTCTGCTCTGTCTTTGAATATGCTTATCTAGGTTGCTCCATTAATTTTGCCTCTCGTTTCGGACAGCAGGAGCAGTAGTGCCCTCGCTCTCTTTAATGTACGCTATTGGGCGACACAATACGAGGCAACTCGCGCAGTGGTATTTTGGAGGGCCCCCCAAAATAAAGGTCAGCCACAGCGCTGGTATATTGCCCTATTCTCTGTCTTCGATATGACAGGGAAAGCGATGCGCGTCTCGTACTTTTCCAGAAGAAGCCAGGGAGGACGGCGTGTGATGCAACCCATGAGTCGTGAGGGTTGTCCTGCGGGATGGTGTGAGCTTCAAAGCCATAGGTTTGTTTTGCATCTCGTCGCATCGTCTTTCAATTTCATATCGCTAAGAGAGGCTTCTTCATTCTGTAGTGTGGCACATTATGCACTGCGCGTATATAGAGGGTGGTGTGCATGCTGCATAGCAACTCTTACTCAGTAGTATTCCAGAATTGAATAATAGTGGAAGGGCAATGAAGAGAGCAAGTAGTAGTCAACGAGGCACTAGTGTCACTTATTAGAGATGATTAGGTACTCCGAGGATGTCGAAATCTCGATAAGAGTCGATGAGAGTGCTCCTAGTATAGGTATGTGAGCGAGTTCTATTCCCTCACTTAGATGGGCTCTGTGTGACTGCCTGGGAAAAGATATCGATATGACCTAGGAGTTACGGTATGAATTGTATGGCATACAGCAACATATACATACGAGGGGCGGGATCCTTCACTATTTTTCGCGCTGTACCGCACGTTAGCGCAAGCAAGCAGGTTGTAAAGGCCAGCATATACAACTCTCTTGAGTTTAATCATACATTAGATATATGAATTGATAAGGTCAAGTGATAGAGACATCGTGTGAAATCTAGTTGGAGTAACACCTATGGATTAAGACAGTGGAGGCAATATTTTCTAGTTGTGTTTGTTGTTGTTATTGCTGTACTCTCAAGTGTACTAGCGCACAAGTGAGTACCTTAACGGGACTAAAAAGGAAAATAGCAAAAGTTAACGTTGAAAGAGCCTGGCAGACACTCCTTTAATGCAAGTGATTCGAGAGTTAAATTTGCATTCCATCTAGTTAATGGCCAGCGATGAGGGTCTACTCCAGTGTGCATGTAACATGCTCTGTCTATGTGGATCAGGATTTAGGTAGATCTACTTCAGCTCTGTTGCATTAGGGCCGTGCCTTCTCGGGGTGAGGCTTTCTCTCTCCCGTCGCACCTGGACGTGGGGTCTAAGACCTGTGTGTGGGAAAGTAACGGTGGTTGTGGGAACTTAGGCATTCGGAAGGATTTCCTCCTCCCCAAGGAGTCGGCAGTGTCTGACTGGGATGGGATGCTTTGGGGAGCTCTTTACTTCTTGGAATCCTGGTCGCGCCAGCAGAGAGATAGTTTCAATCCTCGTCTCAACGAGTTCGGGTCAGGGTGCTATTTACTAGTTGCCCTTTCCTGCCCGAGCTTTAAGTGAGCAGCAATGTCAGCGGGCTTTGCTCCTTCGCGTGGAACAGGAGGGATTATGGGGGCGATTCCCTCAGCGGCTTTCAAAGGCTTTTCCCCCGCCACTCGAGGTCTTTTCCCAGCAGGGCTGTCCCGCCACGTGGCCACGCTAGTGATTGTGGATAGCGATCTGGCGCTTTGAAAGTCGAGCAAGTGGCAGGGAAAGACTGGTTTCGCTGGAATGGACTTGAGGCATTTCTGGCGGGGACTAATGGAATGGTGGCACGTCCGATTTCGGGAGGTTCCTCTCTTGCCCTTTCTGTGGAGACGGCGCTCCATTGAGATGCGATGGGCAACGCCGGGAATTTTGGCTTTCCCGCCAAAAGGCGGCGGAAGGATGCCGCTCCTCTCGAGGCCGTTTAGGCAGGCCGAAACGATTGGGCTCCTTTCTGGATGTGGGCGGGACCTGCCTCTTTCGGTGCTTCGATCTCTAGTGGAGTCGGGTATGGTCTGGAATCTCAATCTTGAGTGCAGCGATGGGTGTGGAAGGACCCTTGTGGAAGTTTCCATGAGAGTTTAGGTGTGATTTACCCCTTCCTTGACGACGCCTGCAGGCGGAAATCGGGCTCATCTCGGCCTGGAGGGGAGAATGCTTTCACCCCCTGGGATTTTCCTCTGAGTTTCGGCGAACGGGTTGCGGTCCTCACCCGACCTTACGTTTCGGCGCACCAGGTTCAGGGGACGCCCTGCTCTGGTGGGTCCTTCTCTCGAGGGAAAGGCCCAGTCCCATCGTTCGCACGTATGGCGCTCGAATGGGCCTCGTCGGCAGGCCTCTCCGGCCGTTTCCTCTCCTCTGTCGATGCTGGGGGTACAGACTTTTTTGTGTCGGGCAGTCAGTTGCTCCGGAACCGTGAGGACTTCCTCTACGCAGTGCCTGACATGTCGAGCTGTGGTTGGTACGTCTCGGAAGTCCTCCCAGGGGAGTCTAGATGTCTCCTTCCGCTCTACGGCATTGTGGGCGGGCATGAAATTCAGGGCATCCTTAAAAAGGACTGTGAGTCGGTGGCCGCTTTAGCACTGCCTCGAGGCATGCCCTTAGGCAGCACATGTCGTCACCTGGCTTACACCACTTTCGGAGGGATCGTTTTGGTATACAACCGTGGATGCTGTTGGCTTCTCTGGAGTTCCCCTCCGGGGTGCTCTAGTTCTTCGTCTGCCAGAGTGGGGGGCAAGTGCAGCTGTTGTGGCCGCACTGTTCAGCGCTGTTCTCCACAGGCCGGCTCGGTACGCCGCAGTCAGTTGCGCAACGAGTGGGTGCTGAGTCGATCCTGCGGGCTTGAATGTCGAGAGAGGTGCGATGGGTCAAAACCAGGCTGTTTTCCCTGGAATGGACTGAGACATCTCGCGCGGTGACTCTTGGGAATGGGTGGCACAACCCTTTCAAGTCTCGCTCGCCGCCTTCCCTTGTGGAGAGGCTCGCTCCTGCATTGAGATGCCACGGAAAGGCGGGAAAGTCTTTACGCTGAGCGACGAGGCAGGGAAAGGATCCCTCCTCACTCGCAACGGGGAGCTATTTGGAGGCGCGAAAACGGAGGCCTCACCTCTGGATGTGGGCGGGGGATCAGTCGTGCTTGCCCTCGAGTGGAGTCGGGTATTGTCGGGGAACTTCCTTGGAGGCTTGCAGCTAGGGGTGTGAAGGACGCCTCTTGGAAGTTTCCGAGCAGGTAGAGGGTGATTAGGCCTGCGGAGACGCCTCAAGCGGAAATGGGCCTCATCTCGGTGGAGGGGAGAACCTCCTGGATTTTTCTCAAGAGTTGCGGCAGGCGCTCTCGTGACTTCTACGACGGGGTCCTCAGGGACCCGCCTCTGGTGGCCATCCGAAAGGAAGAGGCAGTCCGGGGCCATGCGAGTTGGGCTCGGCTCTTCCCAAGCAGTGTGGTCCCCGGGGCCTTTAAACGCGATGTTTCCTCTCGCCATCGCATCCATGGCCCCCAGTGCCTAAGACCATTGTGCGGTGTCGGTGCCGGAACCTGAGATTTCCTCCAGTGCTGAGGATGGGATCCTTGGGGTACGTTGTGCTGAGAGGGTCCTGCTGGCCTCAAGGGGAGTGTCAGTTCCTCGTCTGATATTTGGCGCCGCCCATGGGCACGTGCGTTTTCCTTCGGACGGAAGAGCTGTAGCAGCGCAGTAGGAAAATCAAACGCTTCCAGGGCTTGGGCGCGTGCAGATCAAGAGGGGTGCTGTGGATATTGCAGACCGAACTGGTGTTCGAGGCTTTCGTTCGCCCTCGACGAGGCTTTCCACATGCGAGGTTCTTTGGCGCCAGCGAAAGGCTTTCCCCATCAGGGTCTGTTACTTCGAAACGCTGCCACATCGGTGGTGTTGAGTCGATCCTCGCTTGAAAGGTCGGAGGGCACTGTGCAGAAAACAGGTTTCCCCCTTGGAATGGACTGGGTAGAGAACATCTTGTTTTGGAGGGTCTGGGAATGGTGGGCAGGACCGATGAACCCCGGAGTGTCCTCTCGCCCTTTCCTGTGGAGAGCCGCCTCCTCTTGAGTTGCGACAGGAACGCCGGGATTCTTTCTCGAGCACCGCAGGGGAAAGGATCCCTCCCTGGAGGTTTGTCCTCTCGAGCTACCGCCGTAGGTGAAACGGGCTCGGTCCTGGATGTCGGTTCGGTTCCGACTTGCTTTCGAGGTGCTTCCTCTCAGGTGGCGGAGACCGGGTATGTGCAGGGAAGTTCTTGAGTTGCAGCTTTAAAGGCTGTGAATTTGGCATCCTTTGGAAGTTTTCCAGGAGGTCAGAGGTCTGTGCCAGATTAAGGCCTAGACGGCAGGCACGCGGCTCAGGCGAGTAATCATGGTTCTGTTTCCTCATCTCGCGCCCTGGACTTTGGGAGGCAGAACGCCATCCATTGTGATTTTCTCGAGGTTGTGTCAAGGTAGCACGTGGACTTACGACGGGGACGGCTCAGGGCACGCAGCCCTGGTGCATCGCGTAAAGGAAATTTCCTTGGCGAGTTACTCGGGGCGTCTGCGGGATTCCTCTCGCCCGTCGATGCCGGGCCTAAGACCTTGTTGTGGAGTCGGTGCCGATTGAGCCTCCTGAGATTCCTCTTCCAGTGCTGACATGGATCTTTGGGTACTCTGAATCCCCCCAGGGGAAGTGCAGAAGTGGCATCGCTGCTCGAGCTTCTGGCGTTTCATGCCGCCTCGTGCCCCGGAATAATTTCCGTGACTTGCGACGAAAGCTGTAAGCAGGCGGCCAATGTTCACGCTTTCCCCGCTCCTGGTCGGGAACAGGATACTGGTGGGCATGGTTCCGCGCTCGAGGCTCTTTCCCAAAGGCTTTCGCGCCCTGAGGCTTTCGCCAGCGGGCTGGTCCCGGTGTCCACCCGGTTGTTTCCGTGTTTCGTGAGTCGATTCTTCTGGGAGGCTTGAAGTCGAGGAGAGTCGCAGGGAATAACGGGTTTCCAGCTGGATGGACGGGAGGTTGCACAGTCTGGGGGATGCTGGGAAATGGTGGCACCGTTCTCCCTTTGGGAGTTTTGCAAGAGGGGGTCCACACTACTGCGCTGTTGAAAGGGCTCTCTGTTCCGTGGGAGGGAGCGCCTCCATTGAGACTCAGGGCTTCGATGGAAACTTCCCGCCGGGAATGTAGGTCTTATCCGCGCCGAGTAAAAGCGGGCACAAAGCGATCCGTCCTCGTGCGAGCTAGGAGGCGGGGAAAACGGGTGCTCCTCTGGAATGTGGGCGGGACTTTGTGCACTTCAGTCGGCTTCCTCTCTATGTGGAGTCGGGTATGGTTGCGTCCTCAGAGAACTTCTTGAGTTGCAGCATGGGTGTGAAGGACGCCTGTTAGCGGAACAAGTTTCCCACTGAGTTTAGGTAGTGATTAGGCCTGCGAGAGCGCCTCAGGGGAAATGGGCCTCATGCTGCGCCCTGGAGGGGAGAATCTCCCTGGATTTTCTCGAGTTGCGGGCACGGCTGCTCGACAATGACTTACCGTCGGGAGCGCGGGTCAGGTTTACCCTCTCTGGTGGCGCTCAGGAAAGGCCAGTCCCCATGGCGAGTTTCTCGGCGTGGCCTCTCAATCTCGGGGCCTCTCCCCGTGGCTGTTTCGCATCTGACGGCGTGTCGATGCTGGGGGCCGTAAGGAAGACCTTCGTGTGGAGTCCTTGCAAGAAGCTGAGGATTTCGCTTGGTCGCGATCTCATGTGCTGACAGTCTGTCGCAGTCTGGTGGGTACGTCTGGAGTCTCGCCCGCAGGGGAGTCCAGTCTGTTCCGTCAGGTCCTGTAGAGCATGGGGGGCACATGCACATGGCGCTTTCCGCTCCGCACTTCTAGCAAGCAGTGTCACGCTTAACCCTTCGACGTGATCTAAGGATCTTGTTTGGCTTCGGACTCGAAGGGCTTTCCGCCAGCGAGGCCTTTGCCACGAACGCTTTCCCACAGGGGCTGTCCCACATGCCACAGGTGGTGGTGAGTGCGATCTGGCCCTTGAATCGTCGAGCAAAGTGCAGGGCAAAAGGTTTCGGCCTGTGAATGGACTGAGACATGCTGGGGAGCTCTGGAATGGTGCGCAACCTCAGTTCCCTCCCAGCCTTTTTGCCTGTTGGAAGGCTCTGCCTCTTGAGATGCCACGGAAAAGGGCGCGGGAAAGTGCTTTACCCCGAGGCCAGCGCAGGGAAAAGGATGCGGCCTCCTCTCGAGCATAGGAGGCGAAAACGGGGCTCCTCCTCTCCACAGGAAAGGCGGGAGGAACTTGAGGTTGTGCCACCATTCCAGAGTCCCCCAGATGTCTCAGTCCATTCCAGGGAACCTGTTTTCCCTGCACTTCCTCGACATTCAAGCCAGGATCGACTCACACCACTGTGGCATGTGGGACAGCCCTGTGGGAAAGCGTCGTGGGAAAGCCTCGTGGGAAAGCCTCGAGGGAAAGCCACAGATCCCTTGATCCACTCGAAGGGAAGCGTGACACTGCTGCTAAAGCTGGGGAGGAAAGCGCATGTGCATGCCCCCACTCGAGACGAGGACTGACTCCCCTGGGGAGACTCCAGACGTACCCCAAGATCCATGTCAGCACTGGAGAGGAATCCTCAGGTTCTGGCAGTGACTCCACACAAGGTCTTAGGCCCCAGCATCGACAGGAGAGGAAACCCGAGAGGCCCCCGAGAGGCCACCGAGAAACTCGCATGGGGACTGGCCTTTCCTGAGGCCACCAGAGAGGGTCCCTGAGGTCCCCGACGTAAGTCGAGAGCACCTGCCCGCAACTCGAGAAAATCCAGGAGATTCTCCCCTCCAGGCGAGATGAGGCCCATTTCCCCTGAGGCGTCTCGAGGCTAATCACACCTAAACTCTGGAACTTCCAAAGGGTCCTTCACACCCATGCTGCAACTCAAGAAGTTCCACGACATACCCGACTCCACTAGAGAGGAAGCACGAGAGTCCCGCCCACATCCAGAGGAGCCCCGTTTCCGCCTCCTAGCTCGAGAGGACGGATCGTTTCCCCGCTTTGGCGGGAAAGAATTCCCGGCGTTCCCATCGCATCTCAAGTGGAGGCGCTCTCCACAGGAAAGGCGAGAGGAACTCCAGGGACGTGCCACCATTCCAGAGTCCCCCAGATGCCTCAGTCCATTCCAGGGAAACCAGTTTTCCCTGCACTGCCTCGACTTTCAAGCCGAGGATCGACTCACAACACGGTGGCACGTGGGACAGCCCTGTGGGAAAGCCTCAGGGGGAAAGCCTTTTGGGAAAGCCTCGAGGGAATGCCCCAGATCCCTTGTTCCACGCGAAGGGAAGCGTGACATTGCTGCTACAGCTCGGGAGGAAAGGGCACGTGCATGACCCAACTCGAGACGAGGATTGACTTCCCTGGGGAGATTCCAGAAGTACCCAAAGATCCATGTCAGCACTGGAGAGGAATCCTCAGGTCCTGGCACCGACTCCACACAAGGTCTTAGGCCCCGGCATCGACGGGAGAGGAATCCCGAGACGCCCCCGAGTAACTCGCAAGGAAATTTCCTTTACCGATGCCACCAGGGCGCGTCCCTGAGGTCCCCGTCGTAAGTCCAGTGCACCTGACACAACTCGAGAAAATCCAAGAGGTTCTGCCCTCCAGGCGAGATGAGGCCCATTTCCGCTGAGGCGTCCTGAGGCTAATCACACCTGACCTCTGGAACTTCCAAAGGATCCTTCACACCTTTGCTGCAACTCAAGAAGTTCCCTGACATACCCGTCTCCACTCGAGAGGAAGCACGAGAGTCCCGACCACATCCAGAGGAGCCCCGTTTCCACCTCCTAGCTCGAGAGGAGGGATCCTTTCCCTGCGTGCTCGAGAAAGAATTCCCGGCGTTCCTGTCGCAACTCAAGAGGAGGCGCTCTCCACAGGAAAGGCGAGAGGAACTCCGGGGTCCTGCCACCATTCCCAGAGTCCAACAGATGTCTCAGTCCATTCCAGGGAAACCTGTTTTCCCTGCACTGCCTCGACTTTCAAGCCGAGGATCGACTCACACCACGGTGGCACGTGGGACAGCCCTGTGGGAAAGCCTCGTGGGAAAGCCTCGAGGGAAAGCCTCGTGGGAAAACCTCGAGGGAAAGCCACAGATCCCTTGATCCACGCGAAGGGAAGCGTGACACTGCTGCTACAGCTCGGGAGGAAAACGCACGTGCATGCCCCTATCGAGACGAGGACTGACTCCCCTGGGGAGACTCCAGAAGTACCCCAAGATCCATGTCAGCACTGGAGAGGAATCCTCAGGTTCCGGCACCGACACCGCACAATGTCTTAGGCCTGGGCATCGATGGGAGAGGAATCCCGAAAGGCCCCCGAGCAACTCGCATGGGGACTGGCCTTTCCTGAGGCCACCAGAGCGGGTCCCTGAGGACCCCGTCGTAAGTCGAGAGCGCCTGCCGCAACTCGAGAAAATCCAGGAGGTTCTCCCCTCCAGGCGAGATGAGGCCCATTTCCGCTGAGGCGTCTCGAGGCTAATCACACCTAACCTCTGGAACTTCCAAAGGGTCCTTCACACCCTTGCTGCAACTCAAGAAGTTCCCCGACATACCCGACTCCACTCGAGAGGAAGCACGAGAGTCCCGCCCACATCCAGAGGAGCCCCGTTTTCGCCTCCTAGCTCGAGAGGAGGGATCCTTTCCCTGCGTGCTCGGGAAAGATTTCCCGGCCTTTCCGTGGCATCTCAAGAGGAGGAGCTCTCCACAGGAAAGGCGGGAGGAACTTGAGGGTTGTGCCACCATTCCCAGAGTCCCCCAGATGTCTCAGTCCATTCCAGGGAAACCTGTTTTCCCTGCACTTCCTCGACATTCAAGCCCAGGATCGACTCACACCACTGTGGCATGTGGGACAGCCCTGTGGGAAAGCGTCGTGGGAAAGCCTCGTGGGAAAGCCTCGAGGGAAAGCCACAGATCCCTTGATCCACTCGAAGGGAAGCGTGACACTGCTGCTAAAGCTGGGGAGGAAAGCGCATGTGCATGCCCCCACTCGAGACGAGGACTGACTCCCCTGGGGAGACTCCAGACGTACCCCAAGATCCATGTCAGCACTGGAGAGGAATCCTCAGGTTCCGGCACTGACTCCACACAAGGTCTTAGGCCCCAGCATCGACAGGAGAGGAAACCCGAGAGGCCCCGAGAGGCCACCGAGAAACTCGCATGGGGACTGGCCTTTCCTGAGGCCACCAGAGAGGGTCCCTGAGGTCCCCGACGTAAGTCGAGAGCACCTGCCGCAACTCGAGAAAATCCAGGAGATTCTCCCCTCCAGGCGAGATGAGGCCCATTTCCCCTGAGGCGTCTCGAGGCTAATCACACCTAAACTCTGGAACTTCCAAAGGGTCCTTCACACCCATGCTGCAACTCAAGAAGTTCCACGACATACCCGACTCCACTAGAGAGGAAGCACGAGAGTCCCGCCCACATCCAGAGGAGCCCCGTTTCCGCCTCCTAGCTCGAGAGGACGGATCCTTTCCCCGCTTTGGCGGGAAAGAATTCCCGGCGTTCCCATCGCATCTCAAGTGGAGGCGCTCTCCACAGGAAAGGCGAGAGGAACTCCAGGGACGTGCCACCATTCCCAGAGTCCCCCAGATGCCTCAGTCCATTCCAGGGAAACCAGTTTTCCCTGCACTGCCTCGACTTTCAAGCCGAGGATCGACTCACAACACGGTGGCACGTGGGACAGCCCTGTGGGAAAGCCTCAGGGGGAAAGCCTTTTGGGAAAGCCTCGAGGGAATGCCCCAGATCCCTTGTTCCACGCGAAGGGAAGCGTGACATTGCTGCTACAGCTCGGGAGGAAAGGGCACGTGCATGACCCAACTCGAGACGAGGATTGACTTCCCTGGGGAGATTCCAGAAGTACCCAAAGATCCATGTCAGCACTGGAGAGGAATCCTCAGGTCCTGGCACCGACTCCACACAAGGTCTTAGGCCCCGGCATCGACGGGAGAGGAATCCCGAGACGCCCCCGAGTAACTCGCAAGGAAATTTCCTTTACCGATGCCACCAGGGCGCGTCCCTGAGGTCCCCGTCGTAAGTCGCAGTGCACCTGACACAACTCGAGAAAATCCAAGAGGTTCTGCCCTCCAGGCGAGATGAGGCCCATTTCCGCTGAGGCGTCCTGAGGCTAATCACACCTGACCTCTGGAACTTCCAAAGGATCCTTCACACCTTTGCTGCAACTCAAGAAGTTCCCTGACATACCCGTCTCCACTCGAGAGGAAGCACGAGAGTCCCGACCACATCCAGAGGAGCCCCGTTTCCACCTCCTAGCTCGAGAGGAGGGATCCTTTCCCTGCGTGCTCGAGAAAGAATTCCCGGCGTTCCCTGTCGCAACTCAAGAGGAGGCGCTCTCCACAGGAAAGGCGAGAGGAACTCCGGGGTCCTGCCACCATTCCCAGAGTCCAACAGATGTCTCAGTCCATTCCAGGGAAACCTGTTTTCCCTGCACTGCCTCGACTTTCAAGCCGAGGATCGACTCACACCACGGTGGCACGTGGACAGCCCTGTGGGAAAGCCTCGTGGGAAAGCCTCGAGGGAAAGCCTCGTGGGAAAACCTCGAGGGAAAGCCACAGATCCCTTGATCCACGCGAAGGGAAGCGTGACACTGCTGCTACAGCTCGGGAGGAAAACGCACGTGCATGCCCCCTATCGAGACGAGGACTGACTCCCCTGGGGAGACTCCAGAAGTACCCCAAGATCCATGTCAGCACTGGAGAGGAATCCTCAGGTTCCGGCACCGACACCGCACAATGTCTTAGGCCTGGGCATCGATGGGAGAGGAATCCCGAAAGGCCCCCGAGCAACTCGCATGGGGACTGGCCTTTCCTGAGGCCACCAGAGCGGGTCCCTGAGGACCCCGTCGTAAGTCGAGAGCGCCTGCCGCAACTCGAGAAAATCCAGGAGGTTCTCCCCTCCAGGCGAGATGAGGCCCATTTCCGCTGAGGCGTCTCGAGGCTAATCACACCTAACCTCTGGAACTTCCAAAGGGTCCTTCACACCCTTGCTGCAACTCAAGAAGTTCCCCGACATACCCGACTCCACTCGAGAGGAAGCACGAGAGTCCCGCCCACATCCAGAGGAGCCCCGTTTTCGCCTCCTAGCTCGAGAGGAGGGATCCTTTCCCTGCGTGCTCGGGAAAGATTTCCCGGCCTTTCCGTGGCATCTCAAGAGGAGGAGCTCTCCACAGGAAAGGCGGGAGGAACTTGAGGGTTGTGCCACCATTCCCAGAGTCCCCCAGATGTCTCAGTCCATTCCAGGGAAACCTGTTTTCCCTGCACTTCCTCGACATTCAAGCCCAGGATCGACTCACACCACTGTGGCATGTGGGACAGCCCTGTGGGAAAGCGTCGTGGGAAAGCCTCGTGGGAAAGCCTCGAGGGAAAGCCACAGATCCCTTGATCCACTCGAAGGGAAGCGTGACACTGCTGCTAAAGCTGGGGAGGAAAGCGCATGTGCATGCCCCCACTCGAGACGAGGACTGACTCCCCTGGGGAGACTCCAGACGTACCCCAAGATCCATGTCAGCACTGGAGAGGAATCCTCAGGTTCTGGCACTGACTCCACACAAGGTCTTAGGCCCCAGCATCGACAGGAGAGGAAACCCGAGAGGCCCCCGAGAGGCCACCGAGAAACTCGCATGGGGACTGGCCTTTCCTGAGGCCACCAGAGAGGGTCCCTGAGGTCCCCGACGTAAGTCGAGAGCACCTGCCGCAACTCGAGAAAATCCAGGAGATTCTCCCCTCCAGGCGAGATGAGGCCCATTTCCCCTGAGGCGTCTCGAGGCTAATCACACCTAAACTCTGGAACTTCCAAAGGGTCCTTCACACCCATGCTGCAACTCAAGAAGTTCCACGACATACCCGACTCCACTAGAGAGGAAGCACGAGAGTCCCGCCCACATCCAGAGGAGCCCCGTTTCCGCCTCCTAGCTCGAGAGGAGGATCCTTTCCCCGCTTTGGCGGGAAAGAATTCCCGGCGTTCCCATCGCATCTCAAGTGGAGGCGCTCTCCACAGGAAAGGCGAGAGGAACTCCAGGGACGTGCCACCATTCCCAGAGTCCCCCAGATGCCTCAGTCCATTCCAGGGAAACCAGTTTTCCCTGCACTGCCTCGACTTTCAAGCCGAGGATCGACTCACAACACGGTGGCACGTGGGACAGCCCTGTGGGAAAGCCTCAGGGGGAAAGCCTTTTGGGAAAGCCTCGAGGGAATGCCCCAGATCCCTTGTTCCACGCGAAGGGAAGCGTGACATTGCTGCTACAGCTCGGGAGGAAAGGGCACGTGCATGACCCAACTCGAGACGAGGATTGACTTCCCTGGGGAGATTCCAGAAGTACCCAAAGATCCATGTCAGCACTGGAGAGGAATCCTCAGGTCCTGGCACCGACTCCACACAAGGTCTTAGGCCCCGGCATCGACGGGAGAGGAATCCCGAGACGCCCCCGAGTAACTCGCAAGGAAATTTCCTTTACCGATGCCACCAGGGCGCGTCCCTGAGGTCCCCGTCGTAAGTCCAGTGCACCTGACACAACTCGAGAAAATCCAAGAGGTTCTGCCCTCCAGGCGAGATGAGGCCCATTTCCGCTGAGGCGTCCTGAGGCTAATCACACCTGACCTCTGGAACTTCCAAAGGATCCTTCACACCTTTGCTGCAACTCAAGAAGTTCCCTGACATACCCGTCTCCACTCGAGAGGAAGCACGAGAGTCCCGACCACATCCAGAGGAGCCCCGTTTCCACCTCCTAGCTCGAGAGGAGGGATCCTTTCCCTGCGTGCTCGAGAAAGAATTCCCGGCGTTCCTGTCGCAACTCAAGAGGAGGCGCTCTCCACAGGAAAGGCGAGAGGAACTCCGGGGTCCTGCCACCATTCCCAGAGTCCAACAGATGTCTCAGTCCATTCCAGGGAAACCTGTTTTCCCTGCACTGCCTCGACTTTCAAGCCGAGGATCGACTCACACCACGGTGGCACGTGGGACAGCCCTGTGGGAAAGCCTCGTGGGAAAGCCTCGAGGGAAAGCCTCGTGGGAAAACCTCGAGGGAAAGCCACAGATCCCTTGATCCACGCGAAGGGAAGCGTGACACTGCTGCTACAGCTCGGGAGGAAAACGCACGTGCATGCCCCCTATCGAGACGAGGACTGACTCCCCTGGGGAGACTCCAGAAGTACCCCAAGATCCATGTCAGCACTGGAGAGGAATCCTCAGGTTCCGGCACCGACACCGCACAATGTCTTAGGCCTGGGCATCGATGGGAGAGGAATCCCGAAAGGCCCCCGAGCAACTCGCATGGGGACTGGCCTTTCCTGAGGCCACCAGAGCGGGTCCCTGAGGACCCCGTCGTAAGTCGAGAGCGCCTGCCGCAACTCGAGAAAATCCAGGAGGTTCTCCCCTCCAGGCGAGATGAGGCCCATTTCCGCTGAGGCGTCTCGAGGCTAATCACACCTAACCTCTGGAACTTCCAAAGGGTCCTTCACACCCTTGCTGCAACTCAAGAAGTTCCCCGACATACCCGACTCCACTCGAGAGGAAGCACGAGAGTCCCGCCCACATCCAGAGGAGCCCCGTTTTCGCCTCCTAGCTCGAGAGGAGGGATCCTTTCCCTGCGTGCTCGGGAAAGATTTCCCGGCCTTTCCGTGGCATCTCAAGAGGAGGAGCTCTCCACAGGAAAGGCGGGAGGAACTTGAGGGTTGTGCCACCATTCCCAGAGTCCCCCAGATGTCTCAGTCCATTCCAGGGAAACCTGTTTTCCCTGCACTTCCTCGACATTCAAGCCAGGATCGACTCACACCACTGGTGGCATGTGGGACAGCCCTGTGGGAAAGCGTCGTGGGAAAGCCTCGTGGGAAAGCCTCGAGGGAAAGCCACAGATCCCTTGATCCACTCGAAGGGAAGCGTGACACTGCTGCTAAAGCTGGGGAGGAAAGCGCATGTGCATGCCCCCACTCGAGACGAGGACTGACTCCCCTGGGGAGACTCCAGACGTACCCCAAGATCCATGTCAGCACTGGAGAGGAATCCTCAGGTTCCGGCACTGACTCCACACAAGGTCTTAGGCCCCAGCATCGACAGGAGAGGAAACCCGAGAGGCCCCCGAGAGGCCACCGAGAAACTCGCATGGGGACTGGCCTTTCCTGAGGCCACCAGAGAGGGTCCCTGAGGTCCCCGACGTAAGTCGAGAGCACCTGCCGCAACTCGAGAAAATCCAGGAGATTCTCCCCTCCAGGCGAGATGAGGCCCATTTCCCCTGAGGCGTCTCGAGGCTAATCACACCTAAACTCTGGAACTTCCAAAGGGTCCTTCACACCCATGCTGCAACTCAAGAAGTTCCACGACATACCCGACTCCACTAGAGAGGAAGCACGAGAGTCCCGCCCACATCCAGAGGAGCCCCGTTTCCGCCTCCTAGCTCGAGAGGACGGATCCTTTCCCCGCGTTGTCGGGAAAGAATTCCCGGCGTTCCCATCGCATCTCAAGTGGAGGCGCTCTCCACAGGAAAGGCGAGAGGAACTCCAGGGACGTGCCACCATTCCCAGAGTCCCCCAGATGCCTCAGTCCATTCCAGGGAAACCAGTTTTCCCTGCACTGCCTCGACTTTCAAGCCGAGGATCGACTCACAACACGGTGGCACGTGGGACAGCCCTGTGGGAAAGCCTCAGGGGGAAAGCCTTTTGGGAAAGCCTCGAGGGAATGCCCCAGATCCCTTGTTCCACGCGAAGGGAAGCGTGACATTGCTGCTACAGCTCGGGAGGAAAGGGCACGTGCATGACCCAACTCGAGACGAGGATTGACTTCCCTGGGGAGATTCCAGAAGTACCCAAAGATCCATGTCAGCACTGGAGAGGAATCCTCAGGTCCTGGCACCGACTCCACACAAGGTCTTAGGCCCCGGCATCGACGGGAGAGGAATCCCGAGACGCCCCCGAGTAACTCGCAAGGAAATTTCCTTTACCGATGCCACCAGGGCGCGTCCCTGAGGTCCCCGTCGTAAGTCCAGTGCACCTGACACAACTCGAGAAAATCCAAGAGGTTCTGCCCTCCAGGCGAGATGAGGCCCATTTCCGCTGAGGCGTCCTGAGGCTAATCACACCTGACCTCTGGAACTTCCAAAGGATCCTTCACACCTTTGCTGCAACTCAAGAAGTTCCCTGACATACCCGTCTCCACTCGAGAGGAAGCACGAGAGTCCCGACCACATCCAGAGGAGCCCCGTTTCCACCTCCTAGCTCGAGAGGAGGGATCCTTTCCCTGCGTGCTCGAGAAAGAATTCCCGGCGTTCCTGTCGCAACTCAAGAGGAGGCGCTCTCCACAGGAAAGGCGAGAGGAACTCCGGGGTCCTGCCACCATTCCCAGAGTCCAACAGATGTCTCAGTCCATTCCAGGGAAACCTGTTTTCCCTGCACTGCCTCGACTTTCAAGCCGAGGATCGACTCACACCACGGTGGCACGTGGGACAGCCCTGTGGGAAAGCCTCGTGGGAAAGCCTCGAGGGAAAGCCTCGTGGGAAAACCTCGAGGGAAAGCCACAGATCCCTTGATCCACGCGAAGGGAAGCGTGACACTGCTGCTACAGCTCGGGAGGAAAACGCACGTGCATGCCCCTATCGAGACGAGGACTGACTCCCCTGGGGAGACTCCAGAAGTACCCCAAGATCCATGTCAGCACTGGAGAGGAATCCTCAGGTTCCGGCACCGACACCGCACAATGTCTTAGGCCTGGGCATCGATGGGAGAGGAATCCCGAAAGGCCCCCGAGCAACTCGCATGGGGACTGGCCTTTCCTGAGGCCACCAGAGCGGGTCCCTGAGGACCCCGTCGTAAGTCGAGAGCGCCTGCCGCAACTCGAGAAAATCCAGGAGGTTCTCCCCTCCAGGCGAGATGAGGCCCATTTCCGCTGAGGCGTCTCGAGGCTAATCACACCTAACCTCTGGAACTTCCAAAGGGTCCTTCACACCCTTGCTGCAACTCAAGAAGTTCCCCGACATACCCGACTCCACTCGAGAGGAAGCACGAGAGTCCCGCCCACATCCAGAGGAGCCCCGTTTTCGCCTCCTAGCTCGAGAGGAGGGATCCTTTCCCTGCGTGCTCGGGAAAGATTTCCCGGCCTTTCCGTGGCATCTCAAGAGGAGGAGCTCTCCACAGGAAAGGCGGGAGGAACTTGAGGGTTGTGCCACCATTCCCAGAGTCCCCCAGATGTCTCAGTCCATTCCAGGGAAACCTGTTTTCCCTGCACTTCCTCGACATTCAAGCCCAGGATCGACTCACACCACTGTGGCATGTGGGACAGCCCTGTGGGAAAGCGTCGTGGGAAAGCCTCGTGGGAAAGCCTCGAGGGAAAGCCACAGATCCCTTGATCCACTCGAAGGGAAGCGTGACACTGCTGCTAAAGCTGGGGAGGAAAGCGCATGTGCATGCCCCCACTCGAGACGAGGACTGACTCCCCTGGGGAGACTCCAGACGTACCCCAAGATCCATGTCAGCACTGGAGAGGAATCCTCAGGTTCTGGCACTGACTCCACACAAGGTCTTAGGCCCCAGCATCGACAGGAGAGGAAACCCGAGAGGCCCCCGAGAGGCCACCGAGAAACTCGCATGGGGACTGGCCTTTCCTGAGGCCACCAGAGAGGGTCCCTGAGGTCCCCGACGTAAGTCGAGAGCACCTGCCGCAACTCGAGAAAATCCAGGAGATTCTCCCCTCCAGGCGAGATGAGGCCCATTTCCCCTGAGGCGTCTCGAGGCTAATCACACCTAAACTCTGGAACTTCCAAAGGGTCCTTCACACCCATGCTGCAACTCAAGAAGTTCCACGACATACCCGACTCCACTAGAGAGGAAGCACGAGAGTCCCGCCCACATCCAGAGGAGCCCCGTTTTCGCCTCCTAGCTCGAGAGGAGGGATCCTTTCCCTGCGTGTTCGGGAAAGAATTCCCGGCGTTCCTGTCGCATCTCAAGAGGAGGCGCTTTCGACAGGAAAGACGAGGGGAACTCCAGGGTCGTGACACCATTACCTGAGTCCCACAGATGTCTCAGTCCATTCCAGGGAAATGTGTTTTCCCTGCACTGCCTCGACTTTCAAGCCGAGCATCGACTCACACCACGGTAGCACGTGGGACAGCCCTATGGGAAAGCCCCGTGGGAAAGCCTCGTGGTAAAGTCTCGAGGGAAAGCCATAGATCCCTTGATCCACGCGAAGGGAAGCGAGACTCTGCTGCTACAGCTCTGGAGGAAAGCGCACGTGCATGCCCCCACTCGGGACGAGGACTGACTCCCCTGGGGAGACTCCAGAAGTACCCCAGGATCCATGTCAGCACTGAACAGAAATCCTCAGGTTCCGGCACCGACTCCACACAAGATCTTAGGCCCGGCATCGACGAGAGAGGAATCCCGAGAGGCCCCCGAGCAACTCGCATGGGGACTGGCCTTTCCTGAGGCCACCAGAGTGACTCCCCAGGGGAGTGGGTCCCTAGCAGTGTCATGCTTCCCTTCGCGTGGATCAAGGGATCTGTGGCTTTCCCTCGAGGCTTTCCCACGAGGCTTTCCCACGAGGCTTTCCCAGTGGGCTGTCCCACGTGCCACCGTGGTGTGAGTCGATCCTAGGCTTGAAAGTCAAGGCAGTGCAAGGAAAACAGGTTTCCCTGGAATGGACTGAGACATCTGTGGGACTCTGGGAATGGTGGCACGACACTGGAGTTCCTCTCTCGTTTCCTGTGGAGAGTGCCCCGAGCAACTTGCATGGGGACTGGCCTTTCATGAGGCCAACAGAGCGGGTCTCTGAGGTCCAAGTCGTAAGTCGAGAGCTCCTGCTGCAACTCGAGAAAATCCAGGAGGTTCTCCCCTCCAGGCGAGATGTGGCCCATATACGATGAGGCGTCTCGAGGCTTATCAACAAGCGTCTGGAACTAACAAACGGGCCTTCAAACGCTAGCTGCAACTCAAGAAGTTCCCCGAAATACACCTCTCCACTCGAGAGGAAGCAGGAGAGTCCCGCCCACATCCAGAGTAGCCCCGTTACTGCCTCCTAGCTCGAGAGGAGGGATCCTTTCACTGAGTGGTCGGTCAAGTATTTCCGGAGTTCCCGACTCATCTCAAGAGGAGGCGCTATCCACAGGAAAGGCGAGAGGAACTCCAGATTCGTGCACCCATTCCCAGAGTCCCCCAGATGTCTCAGTCCATTCCAGGGAAACCTGTTTCCCTACACTGCCTCGACTTTCAGGACCAGGATCCACTCACACCACGGTGGCACTTGGCACAGCCCTTAGGGAAATCCTCGAGGGAAAGCCACAGATCCCTTGATCCATGTGAAGAGAAGCGTGACACTGCTGCTACAGCTTGGGAGGAAAGCGCACGTGCATGCCTCCACTCGAGATGAGGACTGACTCCCCTGGGGAGACTCCAGAAGAACCCCAAGATCTATGTCAGCACTGGAGAGGAATCCTCAGGTTCCGGCACCGACTCCACACAAGGTCTTAGACCCCGGCATCGACGGGAGAGAAATCCCGAGAGGCCCCCGAGCAACTCGCATGGGGACTGGCCTTACCTGAGGCCACCAGAGCGGGTTCCTGAGGTCCCCGTCTTAAGTCGAGAGCACCTGCACCAACTCGAGAAAATGCAGGAGGTTCTCCCCTCCAGGGGAGATGAGGCCCATTTCCTCTGAGGCGTCCCCAGGCTAATTACACCTAACCTCTGGAACTTCCAAAGGGTCCTTCACACCATTGCTGCAACTCAAGAAGTTCCCCGACGTACCCGTCTCCACTCGAGAGGAAGCACGAGAGTCCCGCCCACATCCAGAGGAGCCCCGTTTCCGCCTCATAGCTCGAGAGGAGGGATCTTTCCCTGCGTGGTCGGGAAAGAATTCCCGGCGTTCCCGTCGCATCTCAATTGGAGGCGCTCTCCACAGGAAAGGAGAGAGGAACTCCAGGGTCGTGCCACCATTCCCAGAGTCTTCCAGACGTCTCAGTCCATTCCAGGGAAACCTGTTTTCCCTGCACTGCCTCGACTTTCAAGCCAAGGATCGACTCACACCTCGGTGGCACGTGGGACAGCCCTGTGGGAAAGCCTGGTGGGAAAGCCTCCTGGGAAAGTCTCGTGGGAAAGCCTTATGGGAAAGCCTCGTGGGAAAGCCTCGGAGGGAAAGCCACAGATAACTTGATCCACGCGAAGGGAAGCGTGACACTGCTGCTGCAGCTCGGGAGGAAAGCGCACGTGCATGCCCCCACTCGAGACGAGGACTGACTCCCCTGGGGAGACTCCAGAAGTACCCAAGATCCATGTCAGCACTGTAGAGGAATCCTCAGGTTCCTGCACCGACTCCACACAAGATCTTAGGCCCCGGCATCGACGGGAGAGGAATCCTGAGAGGCCCCCGAGCAACTCGCATGGGGACTGGCCTTTCCTGAGGCCACTAGACCGGGTCCCTGAGGTCCCCGTCGTAAGTCGAGAGCACCTGCCGCAACTCGAGAAAATCCAGGAGGTTCTCCCCTCCAGGCGAGATGAGGCCCATTTCCGCTGAGGCGTCTCGAGCGTAATCAGTTCTAACATCTGGAACTTCCAAAGGGTCCTTCACACCCTTGCTGCAACTCAAGAAGTTCCCCGACATACCCGTCTCCACTTCAGAGGAAGCACCGAGAGTCCCGGCCACATCCAGAGGAGCCCCGTTTCCGCCTCATAGCTTGAGAGGAGGGATCCTTTCCCTGGATGCTCGGGAAAGAATTCCCGGCGTTCCCGTCGCATCTCAAGAGGAGGCCGCTCTCCACAGGAAAGGCGAGAGGAACTCCAGGTTCGTGCCACCATTCCCAGAGTCAACCAGATGTCTCAGTCAATTGCAGGGAAAACTGCTTTCCGTGCACTGCCTCGACTTTCAAAGCGAGGATCGACTCACACCACGGTGGCACGTGGGACAGCTCTGTGGAAAGCCTCGTGGGAAAAGCCTCGAGGAAAGGAAAGCTCCTCATGCCCTGTAATCACGCCGAAGGGAACGCGTGAGACACTGCTGCTAGCAGATCGGGAGGAAACGCACATGTGGCATGCCCCCACTCGAGACGAAGGAACTGACTTCAACTGGGGAGACTACAGAAGTACGCAAGATTCCATGTCAGCACTGGAGAGGAATGCTCAGGTTCGCGGCACAGACTCAGCACAAGGGTCTTAGGCCGCCGGCATGAAGGGAGAGGAATCCCGTGAGGAGGCCCCGAGCTAACTCGCATGGGGACTGGCCTTATTCCTGAGGCACCAGAGTGGGTTGCCCTGAGGTCGCCCGTCGTAAGTTGAGAGCACCTGCACTGCACTCGAGGAAAATCCAGGAGGGTTCTCACCCTCCAGGCTGAGATGAGGCTCATTCTCCGCTGAGGCTAATCAGACTACCTCTGGACTTCCCAAAGGTCTTCACACGCTTTGCTGCAACTCAAGAAGTTCCGCGACATACCCGTCTCCACTCGAGAGGAACACGAGAGTCCCGCCACCATGCCAGAGGAGCCCGTTTCGGGCCTTTAGCTGCGAGAGGAGGGATCCTTTACTGGCGTGGTCGGGAAAAGAATTCCCGGCGTTTCCGGTCGCAGTCTCAAAGAGGAGGCGGGCTCTGCCACCAGGAAAGGCGAGAGGAATCCAGGGTCGTGCCACCATTCGCAGAGTCCCCAGCTGCTCAGTCCATTCCCAGGAAACGTGTTTTCCCTGCACTGCCTCGACTTTCCACAGCGGAGGATCGACTCACACCCGGTGGAACCGTGGGACAGCCTGTGGGAAAGCCCTCGTGGGAAGCCTTTTGGAAAGCCTCGAGGGAATGCCCTTGGGCGGGATTGGCGGGAGGGAGGCCAAATCGCCTTGTTGCCACGCGAAGGGAAAGGTGACATTAGCGTGCTAGGCAGCTCGGAGGAAAGGGCACATGCATGCCGCACTCGGAGACGAGGATTGACTTCCCTGGGGAGATTTCCAGAAGTAACCAAAAGATCCATGTTCAGCACTGGAGGGAATCCTCAGGTCGCTGGCCCGACCCGACACAAGGTCTTAGGCCGCCGCCATCGCGGAGAGGAATCCCGAGAGCCCCGAAAGGTAACTCGCAAGGAAGTTTGCCTTAACGGATGCCACAAGGGGGCGTCCCTGCGGTCCCGCGTCGATGAAGTCGAGTGGGCACCTGCACATACTCGAGAAAATCCAGGAGGTTCTACCTCCAGCGGCGAGATTGAGGCCATTTCTGCTGAGGCGTCCTGAGGTATAGAAACGCTGACCTCTGGAACTTCCAAAGGATCGTTCACACTTTGGCTGGGCAACTCAAAGAAGTTCCCGTGACATACCCGTCTCCACTCGATGCAGGAAGCACGAGAGTCCCCGACCACATCCAGAGGAGCCCGTTTCCACCTCCTAGCTCGAGAGGAGGGATCCTTTCCGCGTGCTCGAGAAAGATTCCGCGTTCCGAGTCGCATCTCAAGAGGAGGGCGCTCTCCCCACAGGAAGGCGAGAGGACTCCGGGTCATGCAGCATTCCCAGAGTCCCCCAGATGTCTCAGTCCATTCAGGGAAACCTGTTTTCTCTGCACTGTTTTGACTTTCAAGCCGAGATAGACTCCACCCACGGTGGCACGTGGGACAGCCCTGTGGAAGCCTCGGGAAAGCCTGGTGGGAGAAGGCGCTCGAGGGAATGCACAGATTCCCTTGTTTCCACGTGACGAAAGGGTTACATGCGGCTTACAGCTCAGGAGGCAATCGCTAACT
>NW_017217197.1:0-12702 GCF_001704415.2 Capra hircus | reverse complement strand
AGCCCAGACTCTTTCTATACATCATTTTGTATACAAAAGGTCTCAGGTGATTTACATTATCTTCTGGCCAAGAGGCTTGTAAACACTTTTTAGCTCTCTTCCTTAATGAATGTTAATTTTGTTTCCCCTGAAGTGTTTTTCTTTAATCTGCATTTCCTTAAAGCATTAAAGTTACATCTCTATAGAACAAAGGTGCAGTGGATATAACAAAGAAGGTACTTAACTCGAAGATCTAATGTTGCTAATACCAGGTCTACTACTTGTTTTTCTATATGCCAACTATATCTAAAAATAAAGGATATGAAAATTTGGCAGCAAGCATTGACTCAACAAATGAAATTTTAATCAGTCCTATTCTAAAGATTTTGACTCTTCGGAAGCCCCTACATTCCTAGGATGTTTTAAGCTTCCTGTGCCTCCTGCGGTCAGGAGGCCTCAAACAAATACACTCGCAGAGCCCTGCAGGCAGGCTAGAAAGCCATCGAAGGGGTTTTTGGATTGAAACACTCTTTCAAATGCAGAAAAATAAAGCCCTGAATTGACTTTTTCCAGAAAATGTCAGAAGACTGGAAAAGCAGAGCACAAAAGCCGGGAGATTTTTGTTGGGTACATGCTTAGGAATTTCCAGAGGGGTCCCTGAAGTCTGAGCACGCCTTGCGTATGTCAGCTTCCTTCCTCATGACCTTGTCACGGGCGGGATTCCTCACACTGGCTTCCGGGACATGTCAGCACTGGAGAGGAATCCTCAGGTTCCGGCACCGACTCCACACAAGGTCTTAGGCCCCAGCATCGAAGGGAGCGGAATCCCGAGAGGCCCCCGAGCAACTCGCATGGGACTGGCCTTTCCTGAGGTCACCAGAGCGGGTCCCTGAGGTCGCCGTCGTAAGTCGAGAGCACCTGCTGCAACTCGAGAAAATCCAGGAGGTTCTCCCCTCCAGGCGAGATGAGGCCCATTTCCACTTAGGCGTCTCGAGGCTAATCACACCTAACCTCTGGAACTTCCAAAGGGTCCTTCACACCCTTGCTGCAACTCAAGAAGTTCCCCGACATACCCGTCTCCACTCGAGAGGAAGAACGAGAGTCCCGCCCACATCCAGAGGAGCCCCGTTTCCGCCTCCTAGCTCGAGAGGAGGGATCCTTTCCCTGCGTGGTCAGGAAAGAATTCCCGCGTTCCCGTCGTATGTCAAGAGGAGGCGATCTCCACAGGAAAGGCGAGAGGAACTCCAGGGTCGTGCCACCATTCCCAGAGTCCCCCAGATGTCTCAGTCAATTCCAGGGAAACCTGTTTCCCTGCACTGCCTCGACTTTCAAGCCGAGGATCGACTCACACCACGGTGGCACGTGGGAAAGCCCTGTGGGAAAGCCTGTGGGAAAGCCTCGTGTAAAAGCCTCGAGGGAAAGCCACAGATCCCTTGATCCACGCGAAGGGAAGCGTGACACTACTGCTAAAGCTCGGGAGGAAAGCGCACGTGCATGCCCCACTCGAGACGAGGACTGAGTCCACTGGGGAGACTCCAGAAGTACCCCAAGATCCATGTCAGAACTGGAGCAGAATCCTCAAGTTCCGGCAACCACTCCACACTAGATCTTAGGCCCCGGCATCGACGGGAGAGGAATCCCAAGAGGCCCCGAGCAACTGGCATGGGGACTGGCCTTTCCTGAGGCCACAAGAGCGGGTCCCTGCGGTCCCCATCGTAAGTCGAGAGCACCTGCCGCAACTCGAGAAAATCCAGGAGGTTCTCCCCTCCAGGCGAGTTGAGGCCCATTTCCGCTGAGGCGTCTCGAGGCTAATCACACCTAACCTCTGGACTTCCAAAGGGTCCTTCACACCCTTGCTGCAACTCAAGAAGTTCCCCAACATACCCGTCCCCACTCGAGTGGAAGCACGAGAGTCCTGCCCACATCCAGAGGAGCCCTGTTTCCGCCTCCTAGCTCGAGAGGAGGGAACCTTTCCCTGCGTGTTCGGGAAAGAATTCCCGGCGTTCTCGTCTCATCTCAAGAGGAGGCACTCTCCTCAGGAAAGGCGAGAGGAACTCCAGGGTCGTGCCACCATTCCCAGAGTCACCCAGTTGTCTCAGACCATTCCAGGGAAACCTGTTTTTCCCTGCACTGCCTCGATTTTCAAGCCGAGGATCGACTCACACCACGGTGGCACGTGGGACAGCCCTGTGGGAAAGCCTCGTGGGAAAGCCTCGTGTAAAAGCCCCGAGGGAAAGCCACTGATACCTTGATCCACGGGAAGGGAAGCGTGACACTGCTGCTGCAATTTGGGAGGAAAGCACACGTGCATGCCCCTACTTGAGACGAGGACTGACTCCCCTGGGGAGACTCCGGAGGTACCCCAAGATCCATGTCAGCACTGGAGAGGAATCCTCACGTTCCGGCTCCGACTCCACACAAGGTCTTAAGCCCCGCATGGACGGCAGAGAAATCCCGAGAGGCCCCCGAGCAACTCGCATGGGGACTGGCCTTTCTTGAGGCCACCAGAGCGGGGTCCCTGAGGTCCCCGGTCGTAAGACGAGAGGACCTTCCGCAACTAGAAACAATCCAGGAGGTTGTCCCCTCCCAGGCGAGATGAGGCCCATTTCTGCTGAGGCGTCTCGAGGCTAATCACACCTAACATCTGGAACTTCCAAAGGGTCCTTCACACCCTTACTGGCAACTGAAGAAGTTCCCCGACATACCTGACTCCACTCGAGAGGAAGCACGAGAATCCGCCCACATCCAGAGGAGCCCCGTTTCCGCCTCATACCTCCGAGGTCAGGTATCCTTTCCCTGCATGTTCGGGAAAGAATTCCCGGTGTTCCCGTCGCATCTCATGAGGAGGCGCTCTCCACAGGAAAGGCGGAGGAACTCCAGGGTCGTGCCACCATTCCAAGAGTCCCCCAGATATCTCAGTCTGCCGGGGTCCAGCCCCGCTGGATCCAGGGAATTCGACGGATGGACGGCGTTGTCGTGGAAAGTCTTTTTTATTTATTAATGTAAGATTAGATTAAGAAATTATAGTGTAGTAAGAAGATTAACTGGAGGAAAAGGGCTGAATAGCTTGGTTTACGTGGAAGGCCAATAAAATTCCAGACAAGGAATTTTCACCATCTACGTTGGGCCACCAGCCCCTGCTTGAATATCTAAGGATGCCACACCTTAAGCTCCCTTTCGTGGCAGGTCTTAACAGCCAGGCAAGTAAGAAGACCTGCCGAGCCTCCGCGCCCCTGGTGGAGATTCAGCCTGAAGTTAAAGTAAAAAGCAGAGAGAAGGAAAGGGAGAGAAGAAGAAAGAGAGAAAAAGACACGGGGGGAGCCTGAGTCTCAAGAAACCAGGCCGAGAGACTAGTTCGAGAAACTGGCCCGAGAAACTGGCCCCATCCTTTATTGTTCATAAAGCCTTTTTATACTTTGATAAAAGATGGAGTTCAATGGGTAACACAAAATTATGTAGCGTTCGCACCCCAGACTCTTTCTGTACATCATTTTGTATACAAAAGGTCTCTGGTGATTTACATTATCTTCTGGCCAAGAGGCTTGTTAAACACTTTTTGGCTCTCTTCCTTAATGAATGTTAATTTTGTTTCCTCTGAAGTGTTTTTCTTTAATCTGCATTTCCTTAAAGCATTAAAGTTACATCTCTATAAAACAAAGTTGCAGTGGGTTATAACAAAGAAGGTACTTAACTCAAAGATCTAATGTTCCTAATACCAGGTCTACTACTTGTTTTTTTAATATACCAACTCTATCTAAAAATAAAGGATATGAAAATTTAGCAGCAAGCATTGACCCAAAAAATGAAACTTTTAATCAGTCCTATTATAAAGATTTTGACTCCTCAGATGCCCCTACATTCCTAGGATGCTTTAAGCTTCCTGTGCCTCCTGGGGAAAGGAGGCCTCAAACAATCACATGCCCAGCTGTACGAGTCCTGCAGGCAGGCTAGAAAGCATTCAGAGGGGTTTTTGGATTGAAACACTCTTTCAAATGCTGAAGACTAAAGCCCTGAATTGACTTTTTCCAGAAAATGTAAGAAGAGTGGAAAAGCAGAGCAAAAAAGCCAGCAGATTTTTGTTGGGGTATGTGCGTAGGAACTTCCAGAGGGGTCCCTGAAGTCTGAACACACCATGCCTATGTCAGCTTTCTTCCTCATGACGTTATCACGGGCGGGAGTCCTCATACTGGCTCCCAGCATCAGTCCAATCCAGAGGAACCTGTTTTCCCTGCACTGCCTCGACTTTCACGCTGAGGATCAACTCACACCACGGTGGCACGAGGGAAAGCCCTGTGAGAAAGCCTCGTGGGAAAGCCTCCAGGGAAAGCCACAGATCCCTTGATCCACACGACGGGAAGCGTGACCCTGCTGCTACAGCTCGGGAGGAAAGGACACGTGCGTGCCCTCACTTGAGAGGAGGATTGACTCTCCAGGGGAGACTCCAGAAGAACCCCAATATCCATGTCAGCACTGCAGAGGAAACGTCAGGTTCCGGCCCGAATCCACACAAGTTGTTCGGCCTGGGCATCAACAGGAGAGTTATCAAGAGAAGCCCCCCAGCATCTGGCATGGGGACTGGCCTTTGATGAAGCCACCAGAGCGGGTCCCTGAGGTCCCCGTCGTAAGTCGGGAGCACCTGCCGCAACTCGAGAAAATCCAGGAGGTTCTCCCCTCCAGGCGAGATGAGGCCCATTTCCAATGAGGTGTCTCGAGGCTAATTACATCTAATCTCTGGAACTTCCAAAGGGTCCTTCACACCCTTGCTGCAACTCAAGAAGTTCCTCCGACATTCCCATCTCCACTCGAGAGGAAACACGAGGGTCCTGCCCACATCCAGAGTAGCCCCGTTTCATCCTCCTAGCTAGAGATGAGGGATCCTTTCCCTGCTTGGTCGGGAAAGAACTTCCGGCATTCCCGTCGCATCTCAGGTGGAGGCGCTCTCCACAGGAAGGGAGAGAGGAACTCCATGGTCGTGCCACCATTTCAAGTGTCCCCAGATGTCTCAGTCCATTCCAGAGGATCTTGTTTTTACAGAGTGCCTAAACTTTCATGCCGAGGATCACCTCACACCACGGTGGCACGGGGGACAGCCCTGTGGGAAAGCCTCGTGGGAAAGCCTCTAGGAAAAGCCTAGAGGAAAAGCCACAGATCAATTGATCCACGCGACGGGAAGCATGACACTGCTGCTACAGCTCGGGAGGAAGGGGCATGCCGCCGAGACGAGGACTGATTCCCCTTGGGAGACTTCAGAAGAATCCCAAAAACATGTCAGCACTGGAGAGGAATACTCAGGTTCTGGCCCCCACTCCACACAAGGTCTTGGGCCCCGGCATGTACCCGGTGAGGAATCCCGAGAGGGCCCTCTAGCAACTCGCATGGGGACTGGTCTTTCCTAAGGCCAACAGAACGGGTCCCTGAGGTCCCCGTCGTAAGTCGAGAGCACCTGCCACAACTCGAGAAAATTGAAGGAGATTCTCGCCTTCAGGGCGAGATGAGGCCCATTTCCACTGAGACGTCTCGAGGCTAATCACACCTAACCTCTGGAACTTCCAAAGGGTCCTTCACACCATAGCTGCAACTCAAGAAGTTCCACGAGAGACCCGTCGCCACTACATAGGAATCACCAGGGTACCACCCACATCCAGAGGAGCCCCAATTCCCCCTCCTAGCTCAATGTGAGGGATCCTTTCCCTGATTGGCCGGGAAAGAATTCCTGTCGTACCTGTCGCATCTCAAGAGGAGGCACGCTCCACAAGAAAGGTGAGAGGAACTCCAGGGTCGTTCCACCATTCCAAGAGTCCCCCAGATGTCTCAGTCCTTTCCAGAGGAACTTGTTTACCCTGCACTGCCTCGACGTTCACGCGGAGGACCGACTCACACGATGGTGGCACGTGGGACAGCCCTGTGGGAAAGCCTCGTGGGAAAGCCTCGTGGGAAAGCCTCGAGGGAAAACAAGAAACCCCTTGATCAACCCAACGGGAAAATTGACTCTGCTTCTAATGCTCGGGAGAAAAGCGCACGTGCATGCCCCCATTGGAGACGAAGATGACTCCCCTGTGGAGACTCCAGTAGTACCCCAAGATCCATGTTAGCACTGGAGAGGAAACCTCAGGTTCGGGCACCGACTCCAAACAAGGTCTTAGGCCCCGTCATCGACCGGAGAGGAATCCCGAGAGGCCCCTTAGCAACTCGCAAGTCGACTGGCATTTCCTGAGTGTACCAGAGCTGGTTACATAAGTCCCGGTCGTAACTGGAGAGCACCTGCTGAAACTCGGAGAAAATCCAGGAGGTTCTCCCCTGCAGGCGAGATGAGGCCCATTTCCGCTGAGGCGTCTCGAGGCTAATCACACCTAACCTCTGGAACTTCCAAAGGGTCCTTCACACCCTTGCTGCAACTCAAGAAGTTCCCCGACATACCCGTCTCCACTCGAGAGGAAGCACCAGAGACCCGCCCACATCCAGAGGAGCCCCGTTTCCGCCTCCTAGCTCGAGAGGAGGGATCCTTTCCCTGCGTAGTCAGGAAAGAATTCCTGGCGTTCCTGGCGCATCTCAAGAGGAGGGCGCTCTCCACAGGAAAGGCGAGAGGAACTCCAGGGTCGTGCCACCATTCCCAGAGTCGCCCAGATGTCTCAGTCCATTTCAGGGAAACCTGATTTCCCTGCACTGCCTCGAATTTCTAGCCGAAGATCGACTCACACCACGATGGCACATGAAACAGCCCTGTGGGAAAGCCTCGTGGGAAAGCCACGAGGGAAAGCCACAGATCCCTTGATCCATGCAAAGGGAAGCGTGACACTGCTGCTACAGCTCGGGAGGAAAGCGCACGTTCATGCCCCCACACAAGACGACGACTAACTCCCCTGGGAGACTCCAGAAGTACCCCAAGATCCATGTCCACACTGGAGAGGAATCCTCAGGTTCCGGCACCGACTCCACACAATGTCTTAGGCCCCGGCATCGAAGGGAGAGGAATCCTGAGAGGCCCCCGAGCAACTCGCATGGCGCCTGGCCTTTCCTGAGGCCACCAGAGCGGGTCCCTGAGGTCCCCGTCGTAAGTCGAGAGCACCTGCCGCAACTCGAGAAAATCCATTAGGTTCTCCCCTCCAGGCGAGATGAGGCCCATTTCCGCTGAGGCGTCTCGACGCTAATCACACCTAACCTCTGGAACTTCCAAAGGGTCCTTCACACCCTAGCTGGCAACTCAAGAGGTTCCACGAGAGACCCGTCGCCACTACATAGGAATCAACAGGGTACCACCCACATCCAGAGGAGCCCCAATTCCCCCTCCTGGCTCAAGATGAGGGATCCTTTCCCTGATTGGCCGGGAAAAATTCCTGTCGTACCTGTCGCATCTCAAGCGGAGGCACGCTCCACAAGAAAGGCGAGAGGAACTCCAGGGTCGTTCCACCATTCCAAGAGTCCCCCAGATGTCTCAGTCCTTTCCAGAGGAACTTGTTTACCCTGCACTGCCTCGACGTTCACGCGGAGGACCGACTCACACGATGGTGGCACGTGGGACAGCCTTGTGGGAAAGCCTCGTGGGAAAGCCTCGTGGGAAAGCCTCGAGGGAAAGCCACAGATCCCTTGATCCACGCGAAGGGAAGCGTGACAGTTCTGCTACAGCTCGGGAGGAAAGCGAACGTGCATGCCCCCACTCGAGACGAGGACTGACTCCCCTGGGGAGACTCCAGAAGTAACGCAAGATTCATGTCAGCACTGGAGAGGAATCCTCAGGTTCCGGCACCGACTCCACACAAGGTCTTAGGCCCCGGCGTCGAAGGGAGAGGAATCCCGAGAGGCCCTCGAGCAACTCGCATGGGGACTGGCCTTTCCTGAGGACACCAGAGCGGGTCCCTGAGGTCCCCGTCGTAAGTCAAAAGCACCAGCCGCAACTCGAGAAAATCCAGGAGGTTCTCCCCTCCAGGCGAGATGAGGCCCTTTTCCTCTGAGGCGTCTGGAGGCTAATCATACATAACCTCTGGAACTTCCAAAGGGTCCTTCACACACTTGCTACAACTCAAGAAGTTCCCCAACATACCTGAACTCCACTCGAGAGGAAGCACGAGAGTCCCGCCCACATGCAGAGGAGCCCCGTTTCCGCCTCGTACCTCGCGGTCAGGTATCCTTTCCTTGTATGTTCCGGAGAGAATTCCCGGTGTTCCCGTCGCATCTCATGAGGAGGCGCTCTCCACCGGAAAGCCGAGAGAAACTCCAGTGTCGTGACATCATTCCAAGAGAACCCCAGATAGCTCAGTGTGCCGGTGTCCAGGCCCGCTGCATCCAGGGAATTCGACGGATGGACGGCGTTGACGTGGAAAGTCTTGTGTATTTATTAATGTAAGATTAGATTAAGAAATTATAGGGTAGTAAGAAGATTAACTGGAGGAAAAAGGCTGAATAGCTAGGATTACGCGGAAGAGCAATAAAATTCCCGACAAGGAATATTCTGGCGGACTCTGGGAATGGTGGCACGACCCTCGAGTTCATCTTGCCTTTCCTGTGGAGAGCGCCTCCTCTTGAGATGCGCCGGGAACGCCGGGAATTCTTTCCCGACCACGCAGGGAAAGGATCCCTCCTCTGGATCTAATCAGGCGGAAACGGGGCTCCTCTGGATGTGGGCGGGACTCTCGTGCTTCCTCTCGAGTGGAGACGGGTATGTCGGGGAACTTCATGAGTTGCAGCAAGGGTGTGAAGGACCCTTTGGAAGTTCCAGAGGTTAGGTGTGATTAGCCTCGAGACGCCTCAGCGGAAATGGGCCTCATCTCGCCTGGAGGGGAGAACCTCCTGGATTTTCTCGAGTTGCGGCAGGCACTTTTGACTTACGACAGGGTCCTCAGGGACCCGCTCTGGTGGCCTCAGGAAAGGCCAGTAAAGTGAGGATTCCTCTCCAGTGCTGACATGGATCTTGGAGTACTTTTGGAGTCTCCCCAGGGGAGTCAGTCCTCGTCTCGAGTGTGGGCATGCAAGTGTGCTTTCCTCCCAAACTGTAGCAGCAGTGTCACGCTTCTCTTCGCTTGGATCAAGGGATCTGTGGCTTTCCGTCGAGGCTTTCCCATGAGGCTTTCCCACGAGGCTTTCCCACAGGGTTGTCCCACGTGCCACCGTGGTGTGAGTCGATCCTCGGCTTGAAAGTCGAGGCAGTGCAGGGAAAACAGGTTTCCCTGGAATAGACTGAGACATCTGGGGGACTCTGGGAATGGTGGCATGACCCTGGAGTTCCTCTCGGTTTTCCTGGGGAGATCACCTCCTCTTGAGATGCGACGGAAACGCCAGGAATTCTTTCCCGACGACGCAGGAAAAGGATCCCTCTTCTCGAGCTAGGAGGGGGAAACGGGGCTCCTTTTGATTGGGCGGGACTCTCATGCTTCCTCTTGAGTGGAGACGGGTATGTCGGGGAACTTTCTTCAGTTGCAGCAAGGGTGTAAAGGCCCCTTTGGAAGTTCCAGAGGTTAGGTGTGATTAGCCTGGGGACGCCTCAGAGGAAATGGGCCTCATCTCCCCTGGAGGGGAGAACCTCTTGCATTTTCTCGAAGTGGTGCAGGTGTTCGTGCGTTACGACGGGGACCTCAGGGACCCGCTCTGGTGGCCTCAGGAAAGGCCAGTCCCCATGCGAGTTGCTCGGGGGCCTCTCGGGATTCCTCTCCCGTCGATGCCGGGGCCTAAGACCTTGTGTGGAGTCAGTGCCGGAACCTGAGGGTTCCTCTCCAGTGCTGACATGGATCTTGGGGTACTTCTGGAGTCTCCACAGGGGAGTCAGTCCTCGTCCCGAGTGAGGGCATGCACGTGAACTTTTCTCCCGAGCTGTAGCAGCAGTGTCACGCTCCCCTTCGTGTGTATCAAGGGATCTGTGGCTTTCCCTCGAGGCTTTCCCACGAGACTTTCCCACGAGGCTTTCCCACAGGGCTGTCCCACGTGCCACCGTCTTGTGAGTCGATCCTCGGCTTGAAAGTCGAGGCAGTGCAGGGAAAACAGGTTTCCCTGGAATGGCCTGAGACATCTGGGGGACTCTGGGAATGGTGGAACGACCCTGGAGTTCCTCACGCCTTTCCTGTGGTAAAGCGTCCCCACTTGAGATGCGACGGGAACGCCAGGAATTCTTTCCCGACCACGCAGGGAAATGATCCCTCCTCTCGAGCTATGAGGCGGAAACGGGGCTCCTCTGGATGTTGGCGGGACTCTCGTGCTTCCTCTCGAGTGGAGACGGGTATGTCGGGGCACTTCTTGAGTTGCAGCAAGGATGTAAAGGACGTTTTGGAAGTTCCAGAGTTTAGGTGTGATTAGCCTGGGGACGCCTCAGAGGAAATGGGCCTCATGTCGCCTGGATGGGAGAACCTCCTGGATTTTCTCGAGTTGCGGCAGGTGCTCTCGACTTATGACGGGGACATCAGGGACCCGCTCTGATGTCCTCAGGAAAGGCCAGTCCCATGCTAGTTACTCGGGGTCTCTCGGATTCCTCTCCCGTCGATGCCGGGGCCTAAGACCTTGTTTGGAGTCGGTGCCGGAACCTGAGGATTCCTCTCCAGTGCTGACGTGTATCTTGGGTACTTCTGGACTCTCCCCAGGGGAGTCAGTCCTCGTCTGGAGTGGGGGCATGCACGTGCGCTTTCCTCCCGAGCTGTAGCAGCAGTGTCACATTCCCTTCGCGTTGATCAAAGGCAACTGTGGCTTTCCCTCGAGGCTTTCCCACGAGGCTTTCCCACAGGGCTGTCCCACGTGCCACCGTGGTGTGAGTCCATCCTCTGCTTGAAAGTCGAGGCAGTGCAGGGAAAACAGTTTTCCCTGGAATGGACTGAGACATCTGGGGGACTCTGGGAATGGTGGCACGACCCTGGAGTTCCTCTCGCCTTTCCTGTGGAGATCGCCTCCTCTTAAGATGCGCCGGGAACACTGGGAACTCTTTCCCGATCACTGAGGGAAAGGATCCCTCCTCTCGAGCTAGGAAGGGTAATCGGGGCTCCTCTGAATTTGAGCGGGACTCTCGTGCTTCCTCTCGAGTGGAGACGGGTATGTTGGGGAACTTCTTGAGTTGCAGCAAGGGTGTGAAGGACCCTTTGTAAGCTCCAGAGGTTAGGTGTGATTTAGCCTTGAGACACCTCAGCGGAAATGGTCTTCATCTCGCCTGGAAGGGAGAACCTCCTGGATTTTCTCAAGTTGCGGCAGGTGCTCTCGAACTACGACGGGGCCCTCAGGGACCCGCTCTGGTGGCCTCAGGAAAGGCCAGTCCCAATGCAAGTTGCACGGGACCTCTCGGATTCCTCTCCCTTCGGTGGGGGCCTAAGACCTTGTGTGGAGTCGGTGCCGGAAAATGAGGTTTCCTCTCCAGTGCTGACATGGATCTTGGGGTACTTCTGGAGTCTCCCCAGGGAAGTCAGTCCTCGTCTCCAGTGGGGGCAGGCACGTGCGCTTTCCTCCCGATCCGTAGCAGCAGTGTCCCGCTTCCCTTCGCGTGGATCAAGGCATCTGTGGCTTTCCCTCGAGGCTTTCCCACAAGGCTTTCCCACGAGGCTTTTCCACAGGGCTGTCCCACGTGCCACCGTGGAGTGAGTCGATCCTCGGCTTGAAAGTCGAGGCAGTGCAGGGAAAACAGGTTTCCCTGGGATGGACTGAGACATCTGGGGACTCTGGGAATGTGCACAACCCTGGAGTTCCTCTCGCCTTTCCTGTGGAGAGCGCCTCCACTTGAGATGGGACGGGAACGCCGGGAATTCTTTCCAACCACGCAGGGAAAGGATCCCTCCTCTCGAGCTAGGAGGCGGAAACGGGGCTCCTCTGGATGTGGCGGGACTCTCGTGCTTTCCTGTCGAGTGGAGTCGGGTATGTCGGGGAACTTCCTGAGTTGCAGCAAGGGTGTGAAGGACCCTTTGGAATTCCAGAGGTTAGGTGTGATTAGCCTCGAGACGCCTCAGCGGAAATGGGCCTCATCTCGCCTGGAGGGGAGAACCTCCTGGATTTTTTTCGAGTTGCGGCAGGAGCTCTCGTCTTACGACGGGGACCTCAGGGATCCGCTCTGGTGCCTGAGGAAAGGCCAGTCCCCATGCGAGTTGCTCGGGTGCCTCTCGGGATTCCTCTCCCGTCGATGCGGGGGCCTAAGACCTTGTGTGCAGTCGGTGCAGGAAACTGAGGATTCCTCTCAGTGCTGACATGGTTCTTGGGGTACTTCTGGTGTCTCCCCAGGGCAGTCAGTCCTCTACTCGAGTGAGGGCATGCACGTGCGCTTTCCTTCCGCAGCTGTGGCAGTAGTGTCGCGCTTCCCTTTCTTCGTGGAACAAGGGATCAGGGGCTTTCCCTCGAGGCTTTCCCACGAGGCTTTCCCACATTGCTGTCCCACGTGCCACCGTGGTGTGAGTCGATCCTCGGCTTGAAAGTCGAGGCAGCGCAGGGAAAACAGGTTTCCCTGGAATGGACTGAGACATCTGGGGACTCTGGGAATGGTGGCACGACCAGGAGTTCCTCTCGCCTTTCCTGTGGAGAGCGCCTCCTCTTGAGATGCGACAGGAACGCCGGAACTCTTTCCGACCACGCAGGGAAAGGATCCCTCCTCTCGAGCTAGGAGGCGGAAACGGGCTCCTCTGGATGTGGGCGGGACTCTCGTGCTTCCTCTCGAGTGGAGACGGGTATGTCGGGGAACTTCTTGAGTTGCAGCAAGGGTGTGAGGACCCTTTGGAAGTTCCAGATGTTAGATGTGATTAGCCTCGAGACGCCTCAGCGGAAATGGGCCTTTCT